>NC_081343.1:52305682-52346872 GCF_029784015.1 Lycium ferocissimum | reverse complement strand
TTCAGAAAATTTGTGTCTTGAAAGGAGTAGAACTTCTAAAGATGCTAAAATTGGTGAAAAATTTAAAGAAAAAATTTTTAAAGGTAAAAAAATAAACGGTTTTTAAAAGGATTTAAAAAATTTATATCCCAAAATGGGAACCGGGCTGATCCACCAAACCCCTTTACCCCAAAAAAATAAATCAACAAAAAAAAATTTAATTGATAACGGGACTTCCCACCATCAAATATTTTTTTAGGGGAACGGGGACCCAGGGAACAATATATTGTGTAAGGGGAACGTCCATTTATCCCCCTTCATATTTTTTAGAATATTTTGATGCATCCACGCCGTTTTTTTTTTTCCACCCCGCCGTTTGTTTTGTCCCAAATTTTTTTTCTCGTTTTGGGTTTTCCAGGGCCCCTTTTCCTTTAAATCTTGAAATTTTTTCTTTTTAATTTTTTAAACATTTTTTACCTTAAATTTCCTATATTTTTCGACTTTATCACTAATTTTTTATCTACTCATCTTTGTGTTAAAAAAAATTTTTTGGTTTTCTCCATATACATATATATATAAAAGAAAACCCCAACCCAAAAATGGCTTTTTTTTGACCCATTACCCCAAAATAAGGCTTTTTTTTTAAAAAATCTTTTTTTCCCGGGTCACAACCGTTTTGGCCAAAATGAATTACTTGCTTTTCCCAACATGTGTGGGAAATGAAATTGGGTTTTTTTTTTTTTTTTTTTTAAATTTGTTCCAAGAATTCATAAAATTTTTTTTTTTTTTTTTTGAAATTTCCCAAATTTAAGGGAAAAAAACAATTTTTTTTTTCTGAATTTTTGAATTGATCAAGGGTTATTTTTTTTTTTCTTTGGGGGAAAAATTGGAAAGAAACCGTTTTTTTTAAAATATCGGGGAATAAAATGAACCAAATCATTTTTTTTTTTTGTTTTTCCCGGAATTAATGAATGAAAAAGGTATTTTAATTAAAAAAAAATTACAATTTTAATTAATCAATAGTTGAAAATTTGTCATTTTTTTAAATTAAAAAGTTTTTGGTTTGGTTTTTTGGGTCAACGAATTAAATTTAAAATTTTTTTAAAAAAGTTGGGGTCGTTTAAAAAAAAAGGTATAAATTTATATTATAAAATGTTCTTTTAGTCATTTTCATAGAACAACAAATTAAAAAAAAAAGATTTAGGCATAAGATTTTGTTAAATATAACATAAAGATATTGTAACATTGTTGTTTGAATTGTGACAAGTCAAGGAGACTACTGCTGATAAGCATGAAGAATTTTTATTTTCAAATTAAAAAATACTATGCGTTATAGAAATAGTACAAAAAAAAAAATTCTATAACGCACGATAAACAAGTTTAATTTTCTATAACGGAACATTTTTTTAATTTGAAAATTAAAGTTATTTCATGCTTATCAACGGAAAATAATCTCCGATGACTAGTCACAATTTGAACATAAGAAATGACCCAACAAACGATACAAATATCTTTACGTTATATTTAACAATCTTATCTCTACAATCTCTGTCATCTTTTTTTAACTTGCTCTAAGGAAATGACTAACTAAAAGAACATTTTATAATATAAAATTTATACCTTTTTAATCAAGATAGCTTCAACGATTTTTTTAGTATTTTAATTGTAGTTCGTTGACCAATAAACTCAACCAACATTTTTAAAAGTTTTTTAATTGAAGCAACGACTTAAATTATCAACTATTGATTAATTAAACTTGTAATTTTGTTTAATTACATACAAATCACATATACCCTATTTTTTTCATTAATTCAGTAAATACAAAAAAAATCATTCTATTAATTCATGAAATACAAAAAAAAAAAAATGTCGCCTGCTCATTCATTCACGAAATGCAAAAAAAAAAAAATCGGTTTCTTTCATTAATTTCTGAAATGCAAAAAAAAAAAAGCCTATTTCGTTGATCAATTCGACGAAATGTAGAAAAAATAAAAAAATCAGCTTATTCATTAATTTCACGAATTTAAAAAAAAAAAGCCTATTTAAGTGAATTCTTTGAACGAAATGCAAAAAAAAAAAAAATGTTTTCGCCACACATGTAGCGAAATGCAAGTAATTCTTCGGCCACTGCAATCGCATTATTGTGGGGTATTTAGGTTATCCAACGAAATACCCATTTTGATATTAAAAAAAAAGCATACTATTTTGCTCTAATGGTCGCAAAAATAAGTCATTTATTTTCACGGACTCTATATATATATATATATATATATATATATATATATATATAATGGAGAATGCAAATATTTGTAACACACAAAGATGGTAGATAAGATTGAGTGATAAAGTCGAAACTAGGAAAGTGAAGGTACATAAATGTTTAAAGATTAAAAAGAGGAAGGAGGTGTCAAGATGGTAATGGACAGCACATGGTGGTAAGGCGCAAACAAAGTAGGAAAAAATTGAGCACTTAGAACAAGCGAGAAAGCAGATGAAAACAAGATATAACGAACGTGGATGCATACAATATATTTTACAAATATGAAGGTATAACGTGGACATCACCACGTTATACAATATATATTGCATAACGGGATCAACCCACGTTATACAATTAATTTTTTTTTTTTTGTTGATTGATTTGACAGCGGAAATTTTTTTTGGTATATCGTGGATACGTTCCCACGATATACCCCTCTTTGGTATATACCTGATCATCCTCTCTTTTGGTAAATATCGTATTTTTATCCTTCAGCCCGGGGGACTTCAAGATTTAGCCACCGCCTTATGCTAGTGGGTGTTCATAATATGGGTCCACTTTGATAATAACGTATATGATGTTTGGTATATAAACCATGCTTATAATATCGGAGCTTGTAACCGAATGTTAACGTATTTTCATAGACTCCGGCACACTCTTTTCATGGTTGCTTATTATTTCCCTTTAGATATTGTTAAAGAATGGTTAATACGCTATACTACCCTTGTTACTTTTCTTTGTTTACATGAAAATTGGAGCCGAAGAGTTTCATTTTGAAACTCAGCGTGCTCGCAGCGAGAGTCTCCGTTACCTCTCCATTCCTCGCTTACTTATTTCCCTCGCTCCTCCTAAATGCATCCGACAGAAACGAAGGAGGAGCGAGGCAAAAATTCTCGAATTTTAGTGCAAGCCGTCCGCTACATATTCTTTATATCCCGCCTAGTTGCATAAACCGTCGAAAACTCGCGAAATGTGCCATTGATTTACAACTACCCATTATATTTGCCGGTGTGATTTGAAACTTTTAATTATTCATTGTCTGTTAGGACCCATGACTAACATAGGATTAATAAGGTTATTTTCAATCACTTAAATACTTCATAATCCTATAAGCTACTTCATTACTTATTTATGACGCCAAACTTTAAAAGATTTCAAAATTTGTGCTTTAATCATCATTAGATGTCTACTGATTTTAGGCTAATATACTTAAGATTTTTATCAACTTTAAGAATAAACTCAACGATACCTTACCAGCTAAAGTCACATTATTGATGTTGTACATTTATATTCCTTGCCCAGTTAGTACTATTTTCAAAAGTGAATGCAATACTTGATAAGTTTTACGTTAATCATTGCCTACTGATGTCAGCGTTCTGTTTTAAAAAAGAGATAATCCAAATAGGTCTTAGACTTTTTTAGGAAGAAGAAGACTTTGTTTACAGCTACTTTCCCAAAAATACTAGCTGACTTGTGTAGTGACTTACTTATCCTATTTGATCCCCTAGTATTTATCAAGTTGTTAAAATAAATTGGTCCTAGCTATGGATTATTTTCAAATCTTCTTTGCAAGGACATGGACTGATCCTGCTCACTTTTTTTTTTTAAAGTTTGCTCCTATAGCTAAAGTCATTTTTTCAACTATTAATTAGTATCATTACAAATTTCATCCGTATCGTTATTAATGCTCATATGTAATGCAAGCTATTTTCTTAAATATAAAAATGCTATACTTATATTTTGAGACTATTTTTAAAAATAACCTAAGTTTGGCTCAAGAACCGTATTTAATGGATTCTAGCGACGTTTAACACCTTCCCATTAAGATATTTAGAACACTTCCTAGAATTTATTAGGTTCGTAAGATCTTAAAAAAATGGAGTTTAGTTTAGCTTTATCTTAGTTAATAATTGTGTGTCCTAATTCACCATTAAAAAATAATTAGTGTGGCGACTCCTTAAGTTAAACACCAGAATAAATATGTTGCTTTCGATTTAATAGGTGTAGATAACACTTTGCTAATGTAAATGATAGACGGAGTGAGATGTAGCTAGACACAGGAGGGTGAGGTGTTATCACACAAAAAATTTAACCTCTATTTTCTCTATTTTCATCGGCCCCTCCGTAATAATGATGTATCTTTTATTCTTGCACTTTGTTATTTAGCTAAAATAGATAGCTTTAAAAAGCATTACTCTTTGATAGCAATATTTGGTATACTTTCTTGTGGTTCTGTTTTCCTATCAGAATTTTTTGTGACGTAAGAAAAACAAAGTACATTTATAATATTGTATTTCTTCATGTCATGTTAGTATTTTTTATATTTCTATTATATTTTTAAAGTATTGATGAAGTTTGTAATGCAATATATCATATTAATTCGACAGGATTATTTGGATTTAATTATATTTTATACTCAATTTATTTCATAAAATATATATGTAGTGAAAAAATAATTGTCTTTAAATAACAAATTTTTTAATGTCAATTTATGGGTTACACGTGCAACGTGTCCCATAACTAATTTATTGATAACTAATTTATTGAAATATGTATCTTTTATTCTGATTTTCAATCAAAGGCGTGAGTACAATTTTTCAACAAGAATATTTAACTTCTTTCTTAAATTTTATTTTTATTTAAATATAAATACTTAAAAAGAATTAATTTATAATTTTAGTTTGTCTTTTAATACTTATATTATTATATACTTAGTTACAAATATATATCATAGGGAGTAAAATTTCGATAGTACAAAGGGTGTACGTGTTTGATTTTAAATATATCCTAAACCGAATCATATTGCATGGGTGTTAGTGTAATTAACCTTTCATTTAACTCTAACTTCTATGCAACCGCTAAGAAAGAGTATATATGGACTTAACAAGTTTATTTGATTGCCCAAATTTACCAGTGCATCGATATATAGATATATAGATAATGGTGCAATCTATAATCAACAACTTCCCTAGATGATGCAAGACTAGCCTGGGTTATCAAACAAGAACATTTTTGCTTAGGAATTACAGTTATATTATTGCCCGACAAAGCCAAATTTTCAAAATCGAAATCCCCCAACGTGAGTTCTCTTAGCGTGAAGATATAATTCCTTTAGATTTGAGGAATTGGAAATTGAGCTGGGTATGACTCCACCTAGGTTATTGAAGGAAAGAACCATCTCTCTTAGCGTAGAGATATTGAAGAGCTCTTCTTGTATGTAACCGCTTAACTTATTAGAATACATAATTAGTTTCTCCAATTTGTGAAGACTGCCCATCTCTCTAGGTATAACACCTACCACATCATAGAGAGCAAAAAGATCCAAATTAATGTTATATTTTTAATTTTACGGTTAATTACATTAAACGGTTTGTAATATGATTCAGTTTCGAATACACACAATTTTTTATGTGTTTAATTTTTATTAAATTTAAAAAAGAGAATATATATGTTTGTTGAAAATCTTTGTTTAGCCTTTGATTATAAAAGAAAATAGATTTATTGAAATATGTATCTTTTGTTCTCTCTTTCAATCAAAGGCGTGACTATAATTTTTCAACAACAATATTTAACTTCTTTCTTAAATTTTATAAAAATATATGCTTAGAAAGAATTAATTAATTATATTAATTTGTCTTTTAATACTTATATTTTAATATATAGTCAAACCTCTCTATAACGATACCCGCATATAACACCACCTCTCTATAACAACCAAGTTTTTTCGGAGCCGATTTTTTTGTTATATTTTACTTCTCTATAACAACATTTCACCTATAATAACAACCAACTTTATAACAGTATGTTCTTTGTAAAGTTCTTGCCCATATAACAGTTATCTTATTTTTTTGGTAATATAATTAATCATCTTTATAAAAATAGAATATCTATGATTACCAATTATAAGTGTAGAGATTATGACCAAATATTTAATCATTTAATAAACTATTTATGACCAAAAAAATCATATGAATATATATATATATATATATATTTCATCATTAATCGATTTTCCTTCGTTATACAAAGTGAGCTTAGGATTTGGCAATTAAAAATGAAAATTAGATTTAATGCATCTTTAATTTTTTGCCTATTACAACGAAATATTATTTAAATGTCAATGCTGTTATAGGTGTATAACAGTCATTCTCTATAACAACTAAAAAATTTCGAACCCAACAATACTGTTATAGAGAGGTTTGACTAAAATTTTGATATTATAGATGGTGCAAGTGTTTGATTTACACCATCTGAAGGTTGCCAATATCTTTGGGAATCTCACCATGTAGATGATTTCTGCTCACATCGAGAGAAACAAGAAATGAGAGGTTTCCCAAGTGTGGTGGAATGGTTCCAAGAATGCCCATGTCCGAAATATTTAGTGCTCTCACCCTACGGTGGCGAGAGCCGCAAGTGACTCCAATCCAATGGCAAGCTGAAGCTTGAGAAGACCAATTTCGGGTTAAGGGATGAGAAGAGTTTAGAGTAAAGCTGCCTTTGAAGGCAAGAAGAGCTGATTGATCTGTGGTTATGTTTTTGCTAATGCATGTCTCTAAGAAGTAGAGTTGCAAGACTACTGCTGAAAGAAAGAAAGAATATGCTCTCTCCATGTGTACAATTGATTGGTATAGTAGTATTAGAATTTGTGTAGATTAAATAAGGAATAAAGTATTCACTATAAATAGGGATAAAAGGTTGTTAAGCAATGAGTACCTTATTATCAAGGAAAGAGGGCTATTGGGGCCAAAGCAGTGCCGTAGATGAGGGGTTGTAAATTTTCCAGAGGCAAGGGGACTTGACTTAAAAGTCTTCTGAAAGTTTGCCCCAATCAAGGCGTTAGATTCCATGGAGTCATATAACACGTTCTTTTTCTTATTTTCCTTTGATGCGTGACCTGACTGTCCGTCTTTGGCATATCATGAAGCTTCTCTCATGTTGTCCAATAGCATACTCATCTTGGTCCACAAAATAAATATCACTTTGATTATTTAAATTATAACAGAAGAAACGCATAGTTATGTTAAAAATCAAGATGAAAAACTATTAACCAAGTTTGATCAAGAAGAGCACACTGACACTTGCAGCCAGGGGCGGATGTAGCCTTTTGGCTAGGGGTTCATCTGAAATCATAATGTTCGACACGAAATATATATAATCACAACAAATATTATATCTAAATCCATAATTTTAGTACAATGAATTCAATACTGAAAATCATACACATGCACCGACATGTGAACTTCTCTGCCACTACAAAAGCAGGACACCATTCATCATTTTTTTTTTTTTTTGGAATAAGACACCTTCATCTTTGTGTTTACACAGCTCATACGGGAGAACATAGCTGGTAAGCTTTGCATATCTTACCATAAAGAATGAAAATTAAAAAAGATTAGAATTTTCAAGTTAGCTTCCCCACTACCCTTGTAAGTAATTTTGGTTGACAGGACCGGGGTAGTAAAAGATTTGAAAGAGTAGGGATGAATCATGAATGCAGCAGCAATCTACAAGGTTACCAGAAAACAGCTACAGAAATATGGTGGCTGGATAGATTGGTATTCCCAGACCAACAATTGGTATATTGTCTTTAAGCCAGAATCAGTTAATATGCCTCATGTCGACATATAAAGTTTCATCGTATTATTTTTCTTGTTCAGATGTATACTCCGGACTATGCTACAACATTCTTGCCCCATCCATATAGCATTGGTGTATACAGGCGAAAAATAAAGATTTATAGTACAAAAATTAAAGAACCTTAGGACAGGTTCCTAAATCAAAGTTCAAACATAAGATTGACAATTGTGATAGTGCTTGGAATGAGCATTCACCAAGCGAAGTTCCCACATGAGAACTGAGTTGAGTATGTGCCTAAGCAGAGACATTTCCTCAAGATGAATATCCGCTTGAGTATAGGTACCGGGTGACAGAATGTCTTGAAGTAAGCAAGTTAGAACATAGCTGGTTGGATGTCGCACCTGAATAGGTGCTCCATGCTTTTACCAAAGGATCTACAGTAGAAACTACCAAAAGAGAGAAGAGCCTTCTAAGCGAAACGAGGCCAACAAAGACATGGTTGGTACGTGAGGATATTGTGACAATTTTAAGTGGGGCTGTGTCAGCAAATCCTTAGGGCCTGTAATGTTGCACGCCATAGGCAAGTGCCACGAGTGTTAGTCGTTTAGGCAGCAAGTGTTAACACTGAGCTTTGGAGGAGCATCTGGCAAATGGGAAATTCGGAGGCTATGAACATATACAGATATCGTGAAGCTTGCTTATTGTCCAGTTCCAGTGTAATATCTGAGAAACTCGATGATGGGACCCTGCAAGAAAGTGCATATTAATCAAAGAATCTTGGGATCTTTTCTTCTTTAGTTTATTTTACACATACACCGAGATGCCACTTGGAACACTACAAGTTTTACTAGTGACAATTATCTTGCCTATCTTACTCAAAGAAGTAAAACACTAAACTCAGGAGATATAATTTAATATAAAATAGTTCTCTTCTCATAATATTGAAGAAAAAGTTGCGTTAGAAGGCATTTATATCATTTGGATATTCTACCATGTCGTATATCAACAATTGAGACAAAATGCACATTAAACTGATTAATTTTCCTACTACAGATAGCAACATAAAAGTACATATCATAGACCATAATGAGGCCAGTCATTACACATTTGAATCCCTAAGTTAACTATGATAGATTAGATACAGTACTATCATAGGAAACGTTTATGCATGCCCATGTCAGCAGGAGGACTCAACATCACAGATATACAACTTTGGAATAGAGCTGCCATACTCAAACACTTATGGAACCTGATAAGGTAGGTGCATGCTTATTACATTAAAGGGAATGAAGTGTGGGAAACAGCAGCACCTCAAGCATCATGGATCATTGGGAAGATACTTAAAGCACATAGCACTTGGATGGTACAGGATATACTAAAGCAGAGTTCTTGCAACAGAGTACTCTATCAGGAAAGTGTACAACAGGTTGAGAGGAAGCTACCCATAGATTTTATGGAAAAAACTGCTATGTAACAATCAAGGTTGTCCAAGATGGATCTTTATTCATTACCTGGATCTTCATGGAAGATTGGCAACAAAGCATAGACTGATCAAGTGGGCTGTTAACTGTAGCCCAACGTGCCCACTTTGTGAATCAAGCCCAAAAACTATGCAACATCTATTCTTCAATTGTCCATTTACAGGTAAAGTGTGGCACAAACTATTACAATGGCAGCATATCAACAGACCAGTGCTGGCATGGGAACAGGAGCAAGCTTGGGCAAGAAAACATGCTAATGGGAGTGAGAGCAGATACAGAATGACTTGCTCTGGTTGCATCTACTATTTGTGGCAAGAGAGAAACACAAGGGCATTCCAAAGCAAGAAGAAGACTGAGAATGTGATTATAAAGTTGATTATACAAGATGTGCATTGCAAAGGAGGGAAGCAGCCTAGATTAGCCAAGATGTTGCTGGAACTTAATTAGTATCCCTAGTGTAACTAGTAGAATGTAGTTTGCTGTTCTAGACTTTTTGTTTGGTTGTTCAGGTGTACTAGAAGTTGGGGCTTACTGTCCAACTCTAGAGGGTTCAGCTCAAATTGTAAAAACTTTTCCCTGGTAATACATCAGTTTGTTACCAAAAAAAATATGTTCAAATTGCTACATTTACTTCAGTTCAGCTAATGTGCCTGTTAGCTCTATCATGCCTTTCTTCTATGGAATTGAAGCCTTCCTTTTCTCCTTTCATTGATAGGGGGCAGGGCTTGAAGCCCTTAATCGATACAAGGCTCTCAGTATAGTAGAAAACTGAATGAATAACACGTGTTCCCATTATCCTACATTGTTTTGTTCTCAGGTTGAACAAGAACGGCATGTTTGGAGCATTTTCAACTACTATATCTCCACTGGTAAGACCCTAATGCGTAGAAAATAGAAACACATGCCAAAGGTCAATTTCTTTTGCCATACACCCTCTCCACAGCTACCACCGTCGATCACCCAAACCTCAAGACACTTCTTGAATTCATCACGTGAAGAGTATGCAAGCAATGCAAGTGACCCTTGATAGTTCATTGCCTTAAAACTGTGAGATTCAGCAACCAACACTTCCGGTACTGGAATTATGCTGAACATCTCGTTCCTCAAATCGAACGAGGCAAGAACAGTTTTATGAGGTTCATTCGTGTTTCTTATAACCCAGTAAGTAAACCCTTCAACAATTGCATCACAACTACAGGTAGTCACATTTAAGTGAACATCAGTCTTAACTTCCAAGATTCCAATTTGGTCGAGTAAACCTCAACTATAGTCCCTTGCCAACCTTTATAGTAGTTCACAATCCTCATGACCTTGTAATCATGAATTCATCAAAACCCACTCTCACATAACATTTGCGCGTCCTTTGAACCTTAATATTGTGCATAGGGAGCAACTTAAATTGATGTATCTAAGGGTTCCATATGCAAATCAATTTACAGGAACTGGTGCTTAGACAAACCAAGCCATTAATTGAACCTACAACAGAATAATCAGAGCATAGGTTCAGTAAGCTTTATCCATTTCGTATAGGGGACAACGTCAAACCATTTATTGCACTACTTTTAACAAGGATATAATGGGCATTAGGGTCTGAATTAAATCTCTTAAGGTGCACAGAAATGAACCAGAGGGTTGAAATGAGAGTGCGCCAGCGTGTAGATACGCACTTTAATTGCAAGAGAGTTTTAATAGGTAATTTTAAGAAAATATCCACAATAATCTCTTCAGCAAGAATGGAAATATTGGAATTTTGTCGTGCATTCTGCATTTTCTAATATTAAGGGAAACTGAGATTCTATTTCTCGTTCAGACAATTCATCAAACAGTTTGTATGCAGAAATATAGTGGCCCTAATTTAACTGAAGCTTTTCAAGAAATTACCTTCAATGCTGATTTTATTTTTAGTCCCTTTTTTCCACATTTGTGAGCTTAGCATCGCAAATTCCTCCCCCTTTTAAGTCAATGGGATAATAGTCAAAATACCCCCAAGTCAATGGGATTTTTGGGAATTCCTTTTTATTTTTCTGGGAAAGATTCTTTTATCATTTTAAAAAAAAGTTTTAATGGGGTGGAAAGTCATAAGGTGCGGAGGTATTATGACGTGGAGCTGAAATGGAAAGACACTTGGCATCTTTAACGAAGTGGAATGCCAAGTAGGATTTCAGTTAAATATGGTCCGGTGGATTTTCCGGACAAAGTCATTTTCAGAACAAATTAGATGAAGTTCAATGATTTTTAAGTTGCAATATTTACTTTTAATGATTTTACTGCCAAAAAACTAAGAGTATAAGTTAGAAGATTATTTGCGTAATCAACCCCTTGATTTTGTCACCTAATCAAAGAGGAAAAAACTGTTTAAAATGATAAAAAAATAAATCCAGTTATACGAAATAACGAAAATCATGATAGAGTATCTTGGATGTAAAAATCAGTGGAGGATCAATGAGAGCAGTGGTGGAACGTTAGTAAAGAATAAAATTCCTAAACCTAAAAGCTGCAACTTTAGGTGCATGAAAGGTTCCTACTTTGATTCTTCTATGTTTGGTGTTACTTTTTCAAATAAGGAAGGATTTATGAATACATAAAGTTAGTTTATTTAAAAGTCATTCGACTCATTTGAAGGAAACTAGTATATGTACACATGCGTTGCACGTGCTTTCCGTGGAAGTTGTTTTTGGCTAAATATGAAAGAATATCATTCATATCCAGATTAGTGAAAGTTAAACTTTAGGAAAAAAGCTTTTATATATAGTGCGTTTTTCTCCTTCTATCGTGTTATAGTTTGTGGATGTGCACAAGTTAAATTTCTCACTTATTGGTATATAACCTTTTTTCATTTGTGTGAAACCCACCTTTTTTGTTTACTATTATGCGTTATTTTATTCATATTTTCATTAATGCTAAAAAAATTATTTGAACAATTTCAATTTTAAATTTCTTTTCTTTTAATATATCAAATATTCAACTTGACGATTTTCTTATTTTTGATATGTCGATGGCACACAATTTACATATGAACATAGTAATGTTAGCTAGGTATAAAATACTTCACGTTTCTACTATGTCTCAAGATATTACAGCTCATATTTACAGCTTCATGCATATCAAGAAGCTTAAACATAACATTTTGTAAAAACTGTACCAAATTCCGATGGAAGTATATCTTCCTTAGGATGTTTGGTAGATTATTGTTAATTTCACAGTATAAATATGCAAACAAGCCATAGTAACTTATGATAAACATGGTTAACAATAATTGAAATATTTTTTAAATTAATTACTATTATCTTTAAAAGTCTAAACGATCAATATGCATCTACAAGAAACAATGTCTAATTATAACATTGGTGTTCGTTTCTTTCGGTAGGAACCATATCTACCTGTAAGTAAATTATATTGGGAAAAAAAAAAAAAAAAAACTGCCATCCTGATTTTAGTGTCGACAAACACGAGTGAATAACATGTAAATCCTTAAAACTTCAAGAATCTACAAACAAAAAAAGATAAATAGAAAGAAATGTAAATAGCTTAAAAAAAGAGGAATACCGTTCATAATTATGGTCATGAGATGACCCATGCTACAAATTGTCAAAGAACATCTTAAATGTCAAATCGAACCATTAATTTGAACTTAAATTCTACACATCATCTCCTGCATTCAAATGGCAACGCTGTAACTGTGCAAGCTACAAACTATTTTGTAGTATGCCGACAAAGTAAATATAATTGCCTTGCAAATAATTACATTCCTGTCTAATCAAAATTATTTAAACAATGAACTCCATACATAGTATATATATATATATATATATATATATATATATATATATACACACACATACACACACACATATATATATATATAGATATATATATATATATCGGTCCTAAGTCCATCAATTTGGCCTTTCCAAAATCCACATCAACACTCGGCAATAGTATCTAGAATGGAAAAATGAGAGCAAAAAAAGCACCAAAAATAAATAAATAAAGAATACTTGAGCAAGGAATTCATCCAAAGAGTTCAATCCAATATCAACATGAAGATCATCTAGTAAGGAGCTAACTCATTGGTTTCAAATTCTATGTCAATTTAAGGAAAATTCTATAAAATAATTATTGGGCTAAACGGTCCAAAGATACTCTTAACATGATGTGATATTGTCCGCTTTAAGCCAAGCCCGTACGGTTTTCCCCAAAAGGCCTTACATCATTAAGAGCATCCAACTCCTTATAAATAGCTCCCTTTTCTTTTCAGCTATCAATGTGGTACTTTGTTCGCACACCCAACAATCTCCCCCTTGAACTAAGTTCCACGTGGCTCATTGTCATACTACGGGTCAGAGATTCAACATGTCTGTGTGCCACCCACACTGTCAGAGTATTTACTATCACCGAAGCTCAAAGGCTGTGTATGTGTCTTCGAAGCTACGGGTAAAGGTTGTAAATCGGCCCATAGACAGGCAAAGGCACTAAGCCGGGCCCCACGCCACACTCCGCCATCTTCATACTTATCCCGCCAAACCATTGGCTCTGATACCACTTTGTTGGGAAGAACAAGCAATAACCAAATTACACGACGAGGTAACAGCGGAAGAAATACCCAAGTCAAAACTTCCCACAATATTTGAACCAAGAGAAGACAATAAACACTAACACAAATGGAAATCCGGGCAGTAGCTATACCAACAATAAAATAGCAAAGCAAGCAAAAATAAATCGAATGGAAGAGAATCCAAATTTACGTAGTAAAACCCCTTCAAGGTGAAGAGGAAACATCCACGGGACCTCCGGCCCACAAAAGCTCCACTATAATCAACAAGAGTTACAACAATGTTCTCCAAATGACTACAACAACAAAGCCAAGCACGGAGCAACAATACATAAAAGATAGCACCAAAACTAGTGAAGAAAGGAGAGAAATAGCCCCCAAAAATGAGCTACTGTTCGTACGCGAAAACTGAAGCTACAATCCACAAAATCCGATATCCACCGTTGAAATCGAAGAAATAGATGTTGAGAACTCCCAGTTCAAATTTCAGCACGATCCAATGGTTAACGACTCGGGAAACACAATTTAAAGCGGACTGCTGTAGCAAAAAAATTTCTGGACCAAAATCTGCTTTCTCTCTCACGTTTTTCTCTCTATATGGCTGCTATGAATTCACTCTTGTGTTCTAAAGTAAGACCTAAATTGATCCTATATATAGAGGAAATTTTTTAGGCAAAAGTGGCCTGGTCCAAATTAGATTGGATTTTATTAATCTAATTTCATATATAAAGGGAAAACCTAACAATTCTCATCCTCTCGACTATGTGGAGGAAATCGCCATCCCGGCGATCAACCAACACTCTAAATCTAGACTCGCAGCCAAGCCTAGGACAACCTGAATGGATGACATCTTCACAAATGGAGAAAAGATTTCATCAAAATCAACTCTCTTCTTCTGATTAAAGCCCTTGACAACCAATCTAGCCTTGTATCGTGGAACTGGGCTACCATCTTCATGTTTCACCCTAAAAACCCACCTGTTTTTCAAAGTTTTTCTATCTCTAGGAAGATTAACCAGATCAAATGTATGATTATCATGCAAGGATTTAATCTCATCTTGCATAGCATCAAACCACCTTTCTTTTTCTTCACTATCCATGGCCTCATCAAAACTTTCGTGTTCTCCCCCACGCTCAAGAGTACAAACTCATTGGGAGAATAACGAGATGAAGGTACTTTCTCTCTAATAGATCTTTCGAGAGAACTCTCTGGAGCATCAATAGTAGCTGGTTGCTAGCCAACCACATCATCTTCCACTGGAGCATTAACAACATCATGATGGCCATTCTGAACATGATCGCTATCTTCATTATCAACTTGATCTTCATTATTTCAAAGATTTTCTTCAGGTGCAATAATCACGAACCGGATCGACATCAACTAAGCTCTCATTGCTCTGAGAATCAACCTTCTCAGCTTTGTCAAAATCTTCAATTGTCTGGTCTTCCAAGAACACAACATCACGGCTTCTAATAAGTTTCTTTTCAATTGGATCATAAAAACGATAGCCAAATTCATCATGACCATAACCAATGAAGATACATTGGCTAGTTTTAACTTCTAGCTTTGACCTCTCATCCTTAGGAACATGCACAAAAGCCTTACACCCGAATACTCTCAGATGAGCATAAGAGACATCCTTACCAACCAAACTCTATCAGGGACATCACCATCCAAAGCAGCAATAGGAGATAAATTGATAACATACGTAGCAATATTAAGTGCTTCGCCCCAAAATGAATAAAGCGACTTAGTATCCGAAAGCAAACATCTAACCCTCTCAACTAGAGTTCGTTCATCCTCTCGCTAAACCATTTAACTGAGAAGTCTTTAGAGGAGTTTTCTGATACCGAATACCCTGCTGTCTATAATAATTATCAAAGGGAGCAATGTATTCACCACTATTGTCTGAGCAGATGCATTTTAGTTTCTTCCCTGTGTGTCTCTCAACCAAGGCCTGAAAAGTCTTGAACACATCAAGTACTTGATCCTTGGACTTCAAAGGAAATACCCAGAGTTTGAGAGAATGATCATCAATAAAAGTCACAAAGTAAAGTGCGGCGCTACGAGAGCTTACTTTAAAAGGACCATACAAATTATAATGTACCAACTCCAGCAAATCAAGCTTTCTTGAAGGCGAATGACTCGAAAAGAAACTCTTTTCGTTTCCGGCTAAGAATGAACACATCTCTTTAACTTTGCTTGTTTCACTCCGTAAAGCAAATTTTTCTTAGCCAAATTATCAATCCCTTCTCGCTCATATGACTCGGCCTTCTATGCCATAACTTTGATAAAGTATTATTCTCCACCAAGTTTACTGAGTCACCACAAATGGAGCCCTGAAATAAGTACAAGTCAGAAATCTTGTTACCTCGAGCCACAATCATTGAACCTCTAAGAAGCTTCCATTAGCCACCACCAACGGTTTGATCATAACCCTCATCATCAAGCTTTCCTACAGAAATCAAATTCAGACGAACATCTGGAGCATTCTTGACATTGTTAAGAACCAACCTCAAACCATTCTTACTTTTCAAGAAAACTGTGCCAATACCAAATACCTCAACCTCACTATTATTGCCCATTCGTAACATTCCAAAATTACCCGGAGTATAAGAAGAAAATAATTCCTTCTTTGGCGTGACATGAGAAGTGGCACTTGAATCCACAAACCAGGTAGACTCATCACAAACAAGATTGATATCATTTTTACCACAAGCAACAAGAAGATCATTTTCAGCAACAATAGCAACACATTTTTCATTATCTCCATCTTTCTTTTGCTTTTTCTAGTCTCTCTTAAACTTATAGCAATGTTTCTTGATGTGCCCTTTCAAGTGATAATAGTCACATGTAAGATTCTTGTACCTGGAGGATCTTGACTTGCTTCTATTTTTACCTCTATCATTTTGACCTCTGAAGTTACTTCTCCCCCTGTCTTTAGTAACCAAAATATCGGAGTGTAAAGTTGAAGAAGATGAAGCTTGAGATCTTCTTCTCAACTCTTCATTCAAAACACCATTCTTAGCATATTCCATGTTTACACTATCACTGGGAGCATAATTAGTAAAAAAAACTCGAAGAGTTTCCCAAGAGTCTGGCAGAGTATTAAGAAGCCAAAGTCTCTGTATTTCTTCATCGAACATGACACCCATTCCAGACAGTTGATCAAGGACACCCTGAAAATCATTGATATGATCAGAAATAGGGTTGCCCTTTTTGTATCTAATATTCATCAACTGTTTCAGTAAGAACAACTTATTATTACCAGTCTTTGAAGCATAAAGTGTCTCGAGCTTTTTCCACAAGCTTTTAGCATTTGTCTCATTCACAATATGATTTCGAACATTATCTTTAACCCATTGCCTAATATAGCCACAAACCTGTAAGTGCTCAATTCCCAATCCTCATCTTCAATAGACTCGGGTTTCTTAGAAGCAAACACAGGTAAATGCAATTTCTCGACAAATAGAAGATCTTTCATCTTGCTTTTCCAAATATGGTAATTACTGTCATTTAAACAAACTATCTTGCTCATATTTGCCTCCATCAATCAAATAGACAATCAAAACAACCAAATACAATCACAAGCTCTGATACCACTTCGGTCCAAAGATATACTTAATATGATTTGATATTGTCCGCTTTGGGCCAAACCCGCATAGTTTTTCCAAAAGTCCTCACATCATTAAGAGTATTCAACTCCTTATAAATAACTCCCTTTTCTTTTCAGCTATCAATATGGTACTTTGTTCGCACACCCAACAATAACTGCTAGTAACGTGAAATGAACTAATGTATCACCCAAACTCACATATTTGGAGGACCAAGAACAAAGATGTCAATATGCGTAGCGAGGAAAAAGACATTCAATACAAAATCAGTTGGACAACTAAGACACAAAAGCACCATCGAAGGCATTTCATGAAGAAGACATCAAAAAATAAATGATTAGAGAAACTAAGACACAAAGCACCATCAAAAGCATTTCATGAAGAAGACGTCAAAAAATAAATTATTAGAAAGAAAGTTGTGTGAGCCGTTTGGATTGGCTAATAAGGTGGTCAAAACAACTTATAAGCTATTTTTAACTTTTTGGGGTGTTTAGCAAAATATAAAAGTGCTTAAAATAAGTTAAACATTGCTTAAAATAAGTCAAAAACAAGAAGTTGGTGAACCCCAACTTTTTTATATTTGGCTTAAAAGCCATTTTGGTTTGACCAACGATTTTATTCTTTTATCCCTTATATTTTTTTCTAATTCCAATATTACCATCACTATTTAAAAAAGTGCTTAATAACACTTGTGTACCAAACACATAAACAACCTTTTTTCAGCTTTAGTACTTTTATGCAAACACATAACTACTTATTTATAGAATAACCTTCAGCACTTAAAAAGTACTTTAAGCACTTATGCTTAAAAGCCATTTTTTTCCAGCTAATCCAAATGGGCTCTATCATACCTTCAATGAATTATGTTGAATAGATTTGTTGTCTTTCTATTGCTATGGTTAACGAATGATAAGTCTCCTTATATAATATAACTATCAACCAGATTGGCTTGACCCTTAAAATTCTTCTGAAACTTTATTAGTTTCTTGGCTAATTAAAGACTTTAAATAGAGACTTATAGAGGAAGGGGAAAAGAACCAAACAATTAAAGTTTTTGTGAAATGGAAGGAAAAAAAAAGCAATAATGTTGAAGAAATGATTTCTTTACATTTCCTTGTATATAGATTTTATAAATAGAAAAGCATGTGAAAAGATTGGTAGTTTTACTGTTTTAGTGGTGGAAGCTACATGGGTAAGAATTAAAAGTCAAAAATACTGGAAGAGGTAAGAGTTCTTACGTTTGTGTCCAATTCAGTGTAATTGAACTTAGTCATTTAAAACTGAAGGTGAATGTCTTTGATAGACTCTTCATTACCCACATTTACTACAATAACTCCTTAATCATTTACTGCACAACTATTAGGCTGATGTAGTCTATTTTTTGAAATCATTTGTTGAATTTAAATTCATGTTTCATATATTAATGGTGTGAATTTAAAGGGTATTATAATAATGGCCAAACCCATCATGTTTCATATATTATTCCTATGGTTATCGGAAGCAAAACCAACACCAAAAGGGGCGCCACCTCATTGCACATCCAACTAGCTCAAAAGCCCCAGTTTTTAATGGCCAAAACTTCAGAATTTTACAAATTAGTGAATTTACAATTAAAATGAGTTGGCAACATTGAGTAAAGGGGCCACTTAATCCAATAATCTATCTTTCAACTAAAGGACTTTAGGTGTAGTTAAAGAAGTGAACGCGATGGGTTTGGCTTATAATAATCTATCTTTCAACTAAAGGACTTCTCACTTTTAGTATTATATGATATGATGATAAAGGTTTGTCAGCATTACAAGATTGATAATTAGTAAGAAATAATAGCCTTTTAACTGCGTCAATATTCAAAAAAATATTTAGTTAAGCTATGAAACTGAAATTAAGGCAATACAAATTCTAAGTGCATAGATATAAATTCGAAGTACTCTCGTTCAAATCAATAGCACTATAGCAGAGTGTTTGCTCCCATATTTTGTGGAATTCATGTGCTATTAACTAAAAGAGTCAAAAAAGAAGATGAATGATAAAAAGAATATAAGAAGTTGTTTGCATCACTAACAAAATGAACAATAAAGTAAACATGCCTAGAAGTGTGATATTGTTAGAGAGTATTTCAACTATATCTTGGTCTATAAAATATCACTTTAACTATTAAAGTTTGAACAGAAGTTTGATATTGTTTGTGAGTATTTCAACTATATCTTAGTCTATAAAATATCACTGACTGCTAATGTTTGAACAGAAGTGTTAAGATATTGTCAGAGAGTATTTCAACTATGAGGGATCTCAGGGCTTAGAAGTGAAATACACTTACATCATGAACATGCTATCAGAGCCTCTGCTATGTTTGTAGAGATTCAAGTTGCCTTTACTGGTGACTGTTCCTATAGATTTTCTAATGACTATTCTGGCATTTTTTTTGGCAGCCACTTCCGGCCATTTCAAACTTTGATTCCAAGTTTGTGAGGGTCTGTTAAAATTTAGATGAAGAGAATAGAATGAAAAGGCTTGAGGCGTGATATTATCACTGTCTCAAAAGAGTGATTGTCTGTCTATGGGGTTAGCAGACAACGCTCCTTTTGGGATACAACAAGCCTATTATCAGTTGAATTAAAAGTGTCTGATATGGAGTAATACTTCTATATTTATAGAGAAGATAAGCAGTGAATTAAACACTTGTTCCCAAAGGTTGTGTCCTTGTTCGAAAGGTTGTGTCCTTATGCAGAACAAACACGTTAAAATTTCACTAGTGGTACCTGGTAGGAATTTCACCAATGGTACCTGTTGGAATATTTCACCAACGGTACCACCATTTACCAAAAAAGAGTTTTCAAGGATGGTACCTATTTCATCTATGGTACCCAAACTAGTTATTTCAATTGTAGTACCCAAATTACTCCAATATTACAAACTATATAACAATCCCCACTAGTTTGTAATACTACTCCTAATATCATACATAATAGAAAGTATCTCATAGATTTGAACTTTCTAGTAGTGTAAATATTTTAAAGTTTAGACGAAGTTATTGGTATTACTAAGAATTGAACCATAACTCCCTTGTGCCTAAACCGAAAACTTCACACGCATGATATTATCCAGCCACTTTAAGTCACCGATTCGCTCAAGCACTTAAAGGCCATGCGCTAATCCCAATTCATGAATACTTACAAGAGCAAACCTTATTAACTCTTGCTGAAGCGGCACCACTCTTGTATTCATATAGGTAAAAAATTTTATGTCTCTGTGACTCTAGACATTTGACATTTTCATTAAGAGGTCTTGCTCATTCTCTCCCTGTAACAGTATGCACTCATCATCCTGGGACAAGGCTTAAAGATTTGATGCTTTTCTTTTAAGTGCTCAAACGACATTAATAGATTGTTTTTACCCATTGAACCTTTATTGTTAGTTTTGCTAACTCAAGGTTGGGTTCCCTCTAATAATGTACTTATAGTTAAGGTTTTCAACCCCATCCCACTAGATGTTTTTGTAGTAGCATCTCTAGGAAGTGCTTTTGTAAGCGGATCTGCTAAATTCTCGCAGGACTTAACATATATAATTGTCATGACACCACTTATAAGCAATTCTTTCAAATAGGCATGCCACAGACTAATATGTCTAGACTTTCCATTTTATATCTTATTATGAGCAACGCTCAATGTTGCCTCATTATCACAATATATTGGAATGGTTGGCATCGGTTGTGGCCACAACTTTATATCTAATAACATGTTTCTCAGCCATTCCGCTTCTTTTCCAGCAGCTGCTAATGCCAAAAATTCTGATTCCATTGTAGAATGTGTAATACAAGTCTGCTTCTTTGATGCCCAACTTATAGCACCTCCTCCCAACGTAAATATCCATCCCGATGTGGATTTTTTATCATCATCATTGGTTATCCAATTAGCATCAGAGAACCCTTCTAACGTGCTAGGAAAACCATTATAACATAATCCAACATTCTTTGTTTTCTTTAAATAACCAAGCACTCTTGAAATAGCTTTCCAATGTTCAACACTTGGTTTACTTGTATATCTTGAAAGTTTGCAGACTGCATGTGCTATATCCGGTCGTGTGCTATGTGTTGCATACATAATACTTCCAATAGCACTAGCATATTCCAATTGTGCTACGACCCTTCCAATATTTTCAGTCAACTTTATATTTGAATCTAAAGGAGTTTTAAACTCTTTGATTTCCAAGTGACTAAATTTTCGAATCACATTTTCTATGTAATGTGATTGATTTAAGGAGATACCTTTATCACTTTTTTTGATCTTAATTCCAAGAATGGTGTCAACTTCATTAAGTGTCTTTCATTTTAAAGACTGAATTGAGATACTTTTTAGTATCATTAACTCCAAGCATGTTTGTACCAAATATCAATAAGTCATCCACATAAAGACTTAGTATGACACCATAATCTTTTGTAAACTTAGAATAAATGCATTTATCAGCGTTATGATGTACAAATCCATATGATAAAATGACATCATCAAATTTCTCATGCCACTGCTTTGGAGCTTGCTTTAACCCATAAAGGGATTTTACTAACTTGCAAACTTTATTCTCATTTCCAGGAAGAACAAATCCCTCTGGTTGTTCCATATATATTTCTTCACATAAATCACCGTTCAAGAATGCAGTTTTCACATCCATTTGATGCACATATAAATTATGTATAGAGGCTAAAGCCAAAAGCACTCTTATGGATGTTATTTGTGCAACAGGAGCATATGTATCAAAATAGTCAATACTTTCCTTTTGTGTAAAACCTTTAGCAACCAACCTTGCCTTAAAGGTTTGTACACAACCATTAGTATCATATTTTCTTCTAAATACCCATTTACAACCTATAGGTTTAGAACCAGTAGGAAGATCTACTATTATCCAAGTGTTGTTGGATAATATAGAATCCATCTCATCATTTATAGCTTCTTTCCAAAAAGCTGCATCTCTAGAAGACATTGCTTCTTTAAAGCTTGTTGGATCACTTTTAGTATTTAACAAAATGGGTATACATTGATTGACTTTGCTCCTACTTCCTTCTACAAGAAATACAATGTCTTGTGAACAAATAAAATCAGAGTCTAAATACTTTTCTTTTCTCACTCGTTGACTCCTCTGAGGTTCAACTTCATGTTGAGAATCATCTCCTCTTTTCTTATTTATCATTTCAAAATTACTTTGAGTAGGAGAACTTGTGCCTTGCTCTTTTGTAGAATTCTCACTAGAATTATATAGAAATTTATTTTCTAAAAATTCCACATGCACCGAGTCTACAATAACATTTGTCTCCAAATTCAAAAGTCTATATGCTTTTGAGTTTTGTGCATAACCAACAAATATGCTCTTAATACCTCTTGGACCTAACTTTGATCTTTGAGGGTCAGGAACCTTATAAAAGGCTAGGCACCCCCACACTTTTAAATAATTTAAGTTAGGTTTTCTACCTTTCCATAACTCATATGGAGAGGTCTGAGTTTTCTTAAAAGGAACTCTATTAAGAATATGACAAGCTGTTGGTACAGCCTCTCCTCGACAAATCTTGAGGTAATTGAGCATTTAAGAGCAAGGCATTAGTCATATCTACTAACATTTGATTTTTTTCTTTCAGCCAAACCATTTTGTTGTGGAGTGTAAGGCAAAGTTTTCTGATGTATAATTCCATGAACTTCACAAAATTCATCAAATTCATTGGAGAAATACTCTCCTCCCCTATTACTTCTTAACATTTTGATCTTTTGATCCTTTTGATTTTCCACAACAGATTTAAATTCCTTGAATTTCTTAAAGGCTTCATCTTTTGCCTTGATTAAATAGACATGACTATATCTAGAATAATCATCAATGAAAGTAATAAAATATCTCTTTCCTCCTCTTGTTAAAAGTCCATTTAATTCACATATATCGGAATGTATAAGTTCAAGTAGT
The DNA here is from genome assembly GCF_029784015.1 of Lycium ferocissimum. Lineage (NCBI taxonomy): Eukaryota > Viridiplantae > Streptophyta > Magnoliopsida > Solanales > Solanaceae > Lycium > Lycium ferocissimum. Next base: position 52,323,469 of record NC_081343.1, on the reverse strand, counting down.
TGTGAATTTCTTTCAACACTGGGAAAAGATTTCTTTGTCATTTTTGCTTGGATGCAAACCTCACACTTATCTAATTGTTTATGATTGCATTCTAAGTATCCAATCCTTGACATGAATTTCATAGAACCAAAATTTAAATGTCCTAATCTAGCATGCCATAACAAAGCATTTGACTCAAGAGATATAAGCAGAACTCTTAATATTATTAATACTCATCTTGAACAAACCATTACAATAGTATCCTTTCCCAATAAACATAGAATTCTTAGAAATAATAACACTATCAGATTCTATGACAATCTTAAATCCTTTCTTGGATAACAAACTTGCAGTAACTAAATTCTTCCTAATTTCAGGCACATGATAAAATTCAACAAAGTTAGTTTTGTCCAGATGTGAAATTTAATTCCACGCTGCCTTTGCCTTCAACTTTGGCTTCATCATCATTGTCCATAAAAACACCTTCAGGCGTCTTGCATTCTTCATATGTCTTGTATAAGTTTCTGTTGTTGCAAACATGAATGGTAGCGCCAGAATCTAGCCACCATTCTTCTGACTTTGAGGGATCAACCATGTTTACTTCTGTTACCATTCGAATTTTTAAATTTGATACCATAGCAACCAAATCTGTAACAGCTTCCTCAATCATGTTTGCCTTTTCGAAATTTTCTGAGATTCCAAAATTCTTTCCCTTCTTTTTAAACTTGCAGTCACAAGCAAAATGGCCTTTCTTGCCACAATTAAAGCAAGTAACCCTTTTTCTTAAAAACTTTTTTATTGGCTTTAAGACCAGAACTAGAACCTTTTTCATACTTTGACTTGGTTTCAACATAGTGACTTAGATTATTAATCTTTGAAATAGATTGAAACTCTGAGTCGCGTACACAAGTTTCACTTTCGCTTTGCAGATGGGTTTTGAATTGCTCAAAAGTTAGAGTTTCACGAGAATGCAAAATTTTCTTTCTATAATTCTTCCACGAATTAGGCAGTTTGGATAGAATTGCACCACACACATCCGGAATTTTCACATCAAGATCTCGTAGTTTAGAAACTAACACTTTATAAATTTGATCCATGATTGATAAATTCTCTTTAATTTGAAACTCAAAATATTGCAAAGAAAGAAACTTATCTGCCATTTTTTTCTTTTGATATGTTTCTCCCATAGCGCATCCCATCATAAATTAATCAACATATAATTGATCGTATATTGAGAATATGCCCACAACAAATTAGTTCATCCTCTTCACGTTTCTTCCTTAATGCTTTCACAGTTTCAGATTCTCCCTCAGTTGGTTCTGGAATTGCAGTGATTTCAAGATCCAAAACATAATAAATTTTCAATGCAGTGAGAAGAACCACCATCGTATCCTTCCAACGAGTGAAGTTGGTTCCATCAAACCTATCAAGTTTGATGAAATCCTTATTCATCAAAGAGATTCCAGAATTTTGATTGATTTCCATAACAGTTAGAAATCACTCTTTTGAGTTGTTAGAATTTAGATGAAGAGAATAGAAAGGAAAGGCTTGAGACGTGATATTATCATTGTCTCAAAAGAGTGATTGTCTGTCTATGGGGTTAGCAGACAATGCTCCTTTTGGGATACAACAAGCCTATTATCAGTTGAATTAAAAGTGTCTCATATGGAGTAATACTTCTTTATTTATAGAGAAGATAGGCAGTTGAATTAAACACTTGTTCTCAAAGGTTGTGTCCTTGTTCGAAAGGTTGTGTCCTTAGGCAGACAAACACGTTGAAATTTCACCAAAGGGTACCTGGTAGGAATTTCACCAATGGTACCTATTGGAATATTTCACCAACGGTACCCATATCAATGGTGGTACCCAAACTAGTTATTTCAACTGTAGTACCCAAATTACTCAATATTACAAACTATATAACTGGGTCAACCATTCAATCTAGTGTTAACCATCAAATTTCCTAGTTCGGGAAATCGGTTCAGATCTGAAAATTCTATCAGATGTTCACATTTTCTATAATTTTTGGGTGAAAGCAGTCATCCTCTCCACCATTTTTTTTCCATCTCAACTGTAGTGTGCGTGGGTTATTTGGTCTAACCCAACTCTCATTCTCTTTCTTTTAATCAGAGGAGCATCTCTTATTTATTAGAGTGAATAGGTTAAAACACACCTAAACTATTACTCCCTCTGAATGTGGTTTGATTGAATACGGAGTTTAAGAAATAAAGAAAAACTTTTTAATCTTGTGGTCTAAAACAAGCCAAATTTATTTGTGTGGTTATAGATCATCGTTATGCGTAAAGGTAAAGTTTAAGGTGAAATTATTGACAAATAAGGAAATGTGTCGTTTTTTTTAGACTGGCTGAAAAAAAAGTGTGTCATATAGATTGGAACGGGAAAAGGGTCAAATTTACCCTCCAAGTATGGTTTATAGTTTAAATTTGCCCTCCGTTAAAGTTTGGGATCAAATTTGCCCTCTCCATTAGGATACTTGATAAATTTGCCCTTATATAGATGAAAGTTTGACTTGAACTCCGCAACACAAAAAAATTAGTCACGTCAGATCCACGTACGCTCCACACAAGCTCCCAACCGCAATTATTTTAACCCGTAAACCGTTTCCCCATCCCATAAAAACATACAACCCACGTGAGCTCCCAACCCCAACAAATATTGTAACACTTGCTTACCCACATTAAGAGATATCTTTTCGTTTTAATCAGGATATCTATTCTGTCAAGTGTTCCACTTTGAGATATCTTAGGATATAAGTTGGTACCAACAGCATATTTTGAGCAGCTATATAACTTGCTAATTAGACAATTAAGAAAAAATATCCCTACAAAGACTTTTCTCCTGTACATGAAATTACACTAATCTCACCTCGCTGCTTAGCACACTACACCTCATGAAGGAGGACTTGTAATAATGGTATTTGAAGAAGATTGCCTTAAGAATTTTTAAAACAGATATGTAATTACATAAACAAACATTAACTGATCTTTGCACACAAAGAGAAAGTCTGCTTCCGAGGTAAAGATGAAACCCATCAAATTTAAATAAATGCACACACACACACACATAATGTAAAATCATTTACATATGCTGCATAACCGTCTTATCTTCTTTTGGATGGTAAATACTAACATCAAAAATTTCTATTTGAAGCCTCAGGTCCAATCCTTTTGTTACCAGCAAACTGAAATCCCTGGTCATAAATGTGTAAACTTATATGTTAATCCCCGTATAATAGCACTTACTACTTCAATTTGCTCCAGCGCACGGGCTGCTTCTTTTAACTCTTTGTCTTTTTTAGCTTTCTTTTGTCGCATTGTGTTGAGCCTATTGCCCACAATTTCCTTGTGACGTGTACCAAATTGTATGTGCCAAAAGATATCTCTTAATGTGGGTAAGCAAGTGTAACGATATCTGTTGGGGTTGGGAGCTTACGTGGGATGTATGATTTTTGTGTTGAGCCTATTGCCCACAATTTCCTTGTGACGCGTACCAAGTTGTATGTGCCAAAAGATATCTCTTAATGTGGGTAAGCAAGTGTAACAATATCTGTTGGGGTTAGGAGCTTACGTGGGATGTATGATTTTATGGGATGGAGAAACGGGTTAAGATACTTGGGGTTGGGAGATATGGATGTGGACGCGGATATGACGTTAATTTTTTGTGTTGTGGAGTCCAAGTCAAACTTTCATCCATATAATTTTTTTTTATCAAGTATCTTAACAGGGAGGGCAAATTTGATTCCAAACTTTGACGGAGGATAAATTTAAACTATAAATCATACTTAGAGGATAAATTTGACCCTTTTCCCAAATTGGGACAGAGAAAGTACATTTTTGCGAGTTTCATATCTCAATTATTCTTGTTTCTTTTACATACCTAAACTATCACATTCAATCCATCCACTATTGTTTTAAAATCAGAATAGAGCTATCAAACCACAAGGATAATCTCTCACAATAATCCCAAAATTAATTATTCCAAAAACCAAATTCAAACACTCAGAAAGGACAAAAAGGAAACAAAGTCAAGCTATTTTCAAGTCTAAACGCTTGAAGTTGATATCCACATGATTGCAATCATTAATGTTATACAAGGCATTCTTTAATTAATTCAAACTCTAATATGCTTCTCATGGGTTGAATTCATTTGACAGACATATACACAGTTGAAGCATTCACAATAGATGAGTACCGATTCTTCTTTTTCTATTTTTCAACCAATAGTTGCTTTAATCATCCATCCTATATTCACTTCCCTTTTAATCACATAAATATCAAATGACCCATTCTCTATCTTTACCATCTACAACCCTAATCCAATACTCCATAACTCCAAAAATTAGAGCATTACCTAGGTCAAAATCATTCAAAATTCAAGCTGTACAAGATAATGAACGAGGACCGAGGCGACTAATTGACATTATTCGTATTGTCCCTGAAATTTCAAGAAATTACTTTAAAGCCCCTTCAAGAAGGGCACTGTTTGGTGGTATATCATTACTGGGTGGATTTTATGTGGTGCAAACAATTTCTCTATCATTTGGAGCATTAGGAGTTAATGATGTAATTGCTGCTGTAGTTTGTGTTTTAATTACCGAATATGTGACAAGGTTTTACTATAGTAGGCCTACGGTGACATTTCCTATTGCTCTTTTGAACAATTTTAAGATGGGTTTTACTTATGGTCTGTTTATTGATGCTTTTAAACTTGCCAGTTGAGGTAATTTGAAGCAAATAGTTAGAATAAGAAGCAGTAAGTAATTTTTTGAAAGCAGTTTCCTCTTTTTGTTGTATCTCTTATAAAAGAGTAACTCTTCTTAGGGGTTGTTTGGTTTGAAGATGAGTTATGTAGGCATTAGTTACAGTGGAATGAGTTATCCTGGTATTATTTGTTATTGACTGTTCGGTTTGTTGTATTGAAAATTACATCTATTGTACTGTAATTTTTGAGAAGTTGTTTGTTTACAAAAATCCCCTCCACCTTATTTAGTAGAAAATGGGTTTGAGGGACCTCAGGGGTATCATTTTCATTGTTTTATCACTAATCCTGGTAGTGATAACTTATCCCAGTACTATTTCTAATCATGGTATAACTTATCTCAGGATTAGTAATCAAACAAGGGATAAAACAGTACTAAATTTTTATCCCAGAACTATTTATATTTGTCCAGCATACTACACGAATGGTTTATGATAGAATTGTTGGCTGTTTACTTAAGTGCTTGTGGATATACAAGTCATAGAAATAGTGAAAGTTGTTAACCCGACTGTATGTGCTGGAAGTTTTTGCTACTAACTCAGGCTTCATTTGATATTGTCTCATCTTTTAGAAAAATAGTAATGGGAGTAACTCATTTCCTGTGTCTTGAAATTTTATAATCACCGTGGTTTGCTTACTGTGCTTTGGAAATTGATGGAAGTCAAAGCATTATGCGGTACAAGTTCAAGAAGTAAAAAGTAATGCGAGATAAGGCATTTTTAAGTGAATGACTTAATTATCTTTATGATATTCGCTTCTCTTATTTATATGCCCAGAAGATGAGCTCTAAAGAGCATCTCTTTTATAGAGAACTGGGTAAAGGTTGAAGAAGTAGAATCTTGGGAAGCCTTTAATAGGATTTAATGACTCTGGCCCACGACATGTGATGAAGGTTAAAATGCCCTCACTACCTGTCACTAATGAAGTGAATTCTAAAATGCCCTGATGGTTAATTTTACTCCAAATACTACGAAAAGAACTCTAGAACAACATCCTTTTCTTTTTGCTAATCAGCATCTGTTTAGGTCAAATAGTTTAGGCAAAAACTTACAGAGCCGTGACTAAAGTTAAGTGGACTAGTCAGTAGATAAGGTTTGACAAGATTTTGCCGAACTTGTGATCTTTCTCAGAGTCTACTGCGTTGTTTGAGAAGCTGGAAGAACCTGCTTTCGATATCACTTTGTTGTGTTAGAGTCTCACCTTAGTTGAGGATATAAGAAGTAGTTTTCTTATATGGTTCTGGGCAGTACTCAATCTCATGAGCTAGCTTTTGGGGTTGAATTACGCTGAAAGTCCATTTTCTTAATGTGGTATATGTGCCAAACCCATCTCTGTTCTCGGTCTTAGTCAATATTGGGCCTCTAGAGGTACAATCTTGGACATGCTGGGGGTGGGGATGGGGGAGGAGGTGGGGGTGGGGGGTGTTAGAGTCCCACATAGGTTGAGGGTATATGCTGTAGGCTGTAGCTTACTTATATGGTTTGGACGATCCTTATCCCATGTGTTAGCTTTTGCTGTTGAGTTAGGCCATTTCATTTTGTTAACAAGTTGTATCAATGTAATGGGTCTCTTAGGTTAGGTGGGATCCTGCTCAAAAGGAACAAAAGAGAAAAAGGACAAAGAAAAACCACATATCAGTGTTGCAAAAAGTCCATTTGAGGGGCAATTAAACACTGAAGCTAGCTGCAGCGCAAGTTGGTGTCGACGTGTCGTCTTGCTTAGGCTGTATTCTGTGCAGGTATCAAGGCACTAGAGTGCTTGTTACATTACTGCTGTTAAAAAGCAGACACATTAATGCAGTTAAAAGTCGATGATTAAGCCTTGAAGCTAGTTGCAGCTTTGTCTCGCTAGGCAACGTTTGGTGTCGACATCAAGGCAGTAAGGAGTACGCCTCAATGCTAATGGGCTCTGTTTTGAAGAGACCAACACCAAATCACACATATAACTAGCAAAACAATATACTATATGTATATAGTGCTGAATAACTGCTATTTTGTTCAGACAAAACAAAAAGCAACAGCAGCAACAGAAAAGGAGCCAAAGTCACAATGCCAGAGTTAAGCGAAGAATATGCCAAATCGCTGCTATATTGAGGTATGATGGATAATTTCAGCGTTGAACTTATACTAAGACTAAATAACATTGGTGTTTATTAAGTTTTACATCTGATGAGATTTGCACAACACAATACGCTGTCCAGCGTGAAAAATATACCTGAACAAGTAGCTCGGATTTGGAGGGACTAAAGTGGAGAAAACTTCAGTTAAACCCTTAGATATTCGGGACTTGATATATAAGTATAGTGGTCACCAGATTCAATTGATTGGGATTCTTCTTTGTTCTTTTTTCATCTTTCACTTAAAGAAAAGAAGAGAAACTGGCTTAAACACGGAGAAACTAATTAGAGTTACTGACTAGCTGCTTCTGGATCTCTAGAAAACTTAACAAATTTGTAAAATACTAAAACTCCAGTTCCATCTTTTCCCTTCATTCTTTTTCAATGTGTTTCTCTTTTGGCTGGACCATCCGGCTTGAATGACACCTATGCGGCCTTCCATTTAACTCAAGACCTCAACTCTCTCTAGAAAGGCTTGATAGAAAATTTAGAGCAGAGAGGAAGGAGGATCGTTATTATTACTTTTTGATAAGTGAGAGGTGGGCAGATTAAATTTGCTTCAAAGAAGATTATGCAATGTTTTAAGGATTGGGTAAACGAAATAGGAAACGGGCCCCACTTTCACTTTGAGGTGGAGAATTTTTTGCTATTATGAGCTATAGTAGTTAAAGCACCTTAATTTGTACATTCTCACCATAGAACTTAAACTTTTAGATCAACAGGAATGTTATACAAGATAAAAGGTTTATCGCACGATATTTCATTCACCATAAATGATGTACAATCTACAGGTATTTTCCAGAAACTCACTTTGCAGAAGAATTTTGTTTCTTGGTTTCAAGAAATAATTCCACCTATATCCGTTAACCCTGTCAGAATGGGGAAAAGATTTGCAAGATAAACAAGAAGCTTCACCTGGTGCAGTATACTTCGTAGATGCTATGCTCTCTCCCTCACCAAATATTTTTCCTATCACTTAAATTAGCAACCAAATTTCCATCCAACAAGATGTTACTAGGCTTAACATCTCAATGGACCACAGGCTTTAACTAACCATGATGAAGATACTGTAATGTGTAAGACACATCTATCATAATATTCAGTCTTTGCATTATATCTAAAGCATGGTTGTCAGAGTATAGCAACTTCTTAAGGTTCCCATTTGGCATGTACTCTAATAATAAAGCTTTGAAATCATTGCTGGAACAGCCAGTTATGACCTTTGTAAGATTCCAATGGCAAAGGTCTCTCAATATTTCACATTCTGCATCGAAACTCTTGGATGCAACTTGTTGCAAATTTAACACCTTTACTGCAAAAGTGGTACCGCCTTGAAATATCCCCTTATAAACATATTCGAAACTCCCATTGCCAAGCAAATTGCTTTCGCTGAACCAGTTTGTTGCATGTAAAAGTTCATAATATGAAATCCGTGGTGGTCCTGGTTGAGAGATTGAGTTGGTTGTGTGCTCTCACTGCCATCTTTCCTCAGATATCTTCTAATTACGATAATCAGGATAAGCCATGCATCACAATTGCAGTAGCAACGAATAACAAAATAATCCGCAAAAGCTTTTTAGTTCTTGAGTTGCTGGATGGACTAATATTGCAAACTGAGACATGAAACTTGGGATGGCCACATAAACCTTTATTGGACAAAAATGATACTAGTGAAACTTTTGAAAGGACCAATGAAGGAATCTCACCTGTTAAGTCATTGAATGAATCATTGAAATACTTGAGATATTTGAAGAGCTTTCAAGTGATTTGGGGATTGGACCAGAGTTTTTTTTTTTTTTTTTTTTCCTACTATAACACTTTTGAAGGTCTCCAGCATGTCCTAAATGCTGAGGTATACACAATTACCAGTTTCAGAAAAAAGAAAAGAAAAAGGAGAAGTCTAAGACAATCAAACTTATGACGTCACTGTTGTCTGTTGATGTAGTCAGATTATTATGTGCCAAAGAAAAATTGATCAAGTTTGATAGACGTCCAACTGCCACTGGAAACTCATTTAAGAAATTGTTTCATGACAAGTCTATGAATATTGCAGCCTTTGAGTTTCCAATACCTGGATGTAGAGAGCTATTCATTAAGTTTGATGATAAGCTTACCTCTAGAAGATCTTTGAGATTCCAAAGGCTATTTGGTACACTTAAAGTTAACCTATTTGAATCCAAGTAAAAAAGCTTTCTCAGAGATTCAATTTCCAAGCCAGACTTTGGAAAAGACAGACTATTATGTGGAGAGTTCAGCTTTTGTATCAGTTATGGGATTAATGGAGATATCTCTGGTTTGTTAGTTATGGGATTAATGGAAATATTACTAATATAATGAACCACAAAGGGAGTGAAGCTTTTGTATTTGCAAAGTGTGATTATAGGAGTTGCCAAGTGTTGGTGATCGGGCGGGTTCAGCCTTTCAGTGTTTTCCACAATTAGGATCTACGTTTTGTATCAATTTCGAGTGAGTGAAAAATATGGATTGTGTTTGTGCTTTCAATCTACAGTTAAGCTCTTTCATTGGGACAATTCCGTTCAACTTGGTAACCAAAAGAGCCAAGCTTGTAGTTCATCATTTTACACTGTTTTAGTACACATCTTATATATTAAAGTTATTTGACACACATACACTCAAAACTTGAAACTTGCACAAGAGAAAAGCACAAGAAACAAGAAAGTTCAATTCTCGGACCAAATGTTGGTTGTCATCTCAATTGCGGTCACCAAATTTGCTAAAGCCGAAAAGGCCGCAGTACCTGTACAAAATTTTAAAACTTGAGTTGGCAGAGTCATTATGGGATAAGAACACATAAGCACACGCAAAAATATACTAATAGTAAGAAGACTTTGAGTTTTTCACTTCTCCAATATCTAAGTAAGCTAAAGTTTTCAACAATTCATCATAACTCAATTTCCATGGAACAAAATTTTGATCCTTCTCCTTATAAAGTACAAGTACTAGATTTATTTACTCGCTGATGAAGTTCTCCTCATACTCAAAAAGTAATAACGAGAATAGCCAACTCAATAGTGAGTTCCAAAGCTTCAATGCTTTTCTTCTCTCTCGTTTTACCTTTTTCTTAGGACTTCCTGGAAAAGGATCATTTCTATCCATACAACATTAGAATGTTTTAAAAAGTTGGATACTCACCATTGCATAAACCTTGTTACATCATTTGCGAAGGAGTTCATGCTTGATCTTCTTGATAATTGCAAGGACATCTTTCATATTCAGCCTCTCATTAGGAGATTCAACTGTGCAATTCAATGCCAACTCCAAAATAGAGGACACACAATGCAACTTCTTCTCAAAATCGATCTTCTTCCCATAAGGTGGCATCAATAATATCATTTGGTGCGACAAGTAGTGAATTACAGACCCAACTCCTCATACTCAAATTTTCGTGAAACATTTCATCAAATGGCCTTCTCCTTGTGAAAGTTTCCATGAGCATAATGCCGTAGCTGTACACATCACATCTTCGAGAAACCAGTCCTACTGATCCATACTCTGATCCGATGTTACAAGAGTAATTAGTTTCTTGACGGGCCAAATAAAAATGAAAATAATATCTATATATTTGCTAGATACTAAAAATAGTTGAATCTACCTTGAATAGATAAAAACTTTAAAAACTGAAGGTATAATGGGAATGAAACAAGAGTAAAACAATCAATTGAAACGATGACTTCTAGCAGATTAAAGATGATATTATACAGATTCGATCTATGAGCTCACTTGGCCAATTCACTTTCACACATAACTTAAGAGTAAGGTAACACTCCTGCTGACATGCTCGCTAACTTGGCTGAACAATGCAAAATAACTACCTTCTTCACCGAGGCTATAAATCTTCCTTTCAAGATTATATCCATATTGAAGAATGACGTAGTAGGCAAGCCTAACATTAGAATCCGAGCGAGGAGAGGCAATTTTATTTTTTATCCTGACTGAGTCTTCTCTGCTTGCTCTGAAAATCCTAGAATCTAGATATCTTTTTGTATGCTTCATTGATGAGGAGCAACCCTTTTTTTCCTTTCTTCTTTTCTCTGGTAGGCTAGAGTGTAAGGATGAATTCCTCATTCCTAGTATTGTATATTTGTATTGTAGAGGTCAGGCATAGCCCCCCTCTATGTTCCTTTGGCTTATCTAGTTAATCTCCTCTGGGGAAACTTTTAATTAAAAAAAAAAAGATTGATACGATCTGACCACAAGTTTCTTTTTTTTTTTTTTTTTTATCTTCATAGATGCATGAATATAGAGTTTGACATAGTCATATTTTGATGTTTTCAATACCTTTTTTTTCATGCTTAATCTGTGATATGTTATATTTTCTTAAATTAAGCTATCCACTCAAGCTTTTACCCAATTCTAATGTGATACATAACATTAGAACCAGTAAATTAATATGCAATTAGAAAAGGACGAAAAGAAAGTTACCTGGTGCGATGTAGCCCATCGTTGCAAGTGTTTTAGTATGAGCAATAGATTCCCCTTCTCCTAATAACTTCGCCAAGCCAAAGTCACTCACATGTCCAACCAGCCTTTCATCTAGCAAGACATTGCTAGGCTTCAAGTCACTATGTACAACAATTGTTACATAACCATGATGGAGATATTCCAAAGCAGATGCAACATCGATCATTATGTCTAATCTTTGGATCATATTCAAGAAGTAACCATCAGAATGTAACCACTGCTCCAGGCTTCCATTGGGCATGTACTCTAGAAGTAAAGCTTTAAAATCCAAGTTAGTACAACTGGTGATAACTTTGGTAAGATTCCTATGGCGAAGGTTGCGTAGAACTTCGCATTCAGAATCAAAACTCTTGAATGCACCTTCAATCTGTAAATTAAACACTTTGATTGCCCTAACCATCCCATTTGCAAAGATGCCCTTGTAAACAGAGCCGTAACCTCCAAAGCCTAGCAAGTTGCATTGGTCGAATCCTTGAGTTGCCCTTTCAACTTCAATGTATGAAATCCTGGCTAGTGTTGTTGCAGGAAAGGATTCGGCTTGAGTTGGAACGTTTCTATTCCCACGTCTCCTTAACATAAACACAACGATTGAGGCAAGTGCCATCAGTGAAGCAACCAATGGGACAAGTATAATCAGTAGCAATTTGCTTCTCCTTGACTGATGAAAAGACCTAGTCATACAAGGCCGGAAAAGCAAATCGCCGCATAACTCTTCATTTCCCATAAAAGATTGAGAGGTGAAATTAAGAAAAGGTCCTTTACTTGGGATTTCACCTTCTAATCTATTGAATGATACATTGAAATCCTTCAGATATCGAAGTGACTCTAGTGATTTTGGAATCGTACCTGAAAGAATGTTATTGGATAGATTCGCAAATACCAAACTTGTCATTTTCCCGAGTGACTCCGGAATAGATCCTTGCAACTCATTATAAGCCAAAGAAAGATAAACAAGACTCTGCAAGTCTCCAACTGTGGAGGGAATACTTCCTGAAAGGTGATTCCTTGACAGATCTATGAATGTTATGTGATTCAAGTTACCGAAATCAGGAGGCAATGAACCAACCAAAGAATTATTTGACAAGTCAAGCTTCAAAAGATCTTTGAGGCTCCATAGACTCATCGGTATGTTAGTGAGCCTATTTGAATTTAGATAAATCTCTCTCAAAGAGGTAACGTTACCGATGCAATACGGTATCTGACCCGAAATTTGAGTAGATGACAAATTAGCTATGCCCAACTTCGGCAATTTGCAAAGGCACTCCGGCAACGGTCCACTTAAACTATTATCACCAAGCCCTAAAATTTGAAGATTATGTAAATTACATAATGTTCTTGGCACTGATCCTGTCAAGTCATTGCTGAATAGGGACAAAGCGATTAAGTTACTTAAATTCCCAATTCCTAACGGTATCTGGCCCCTAATTTCACAACGATATAAATAAAACAGTTCAAGAGAAGTGGAGAGATTACCAATGGAATCTGGAAGAACACCATTCAGAGGATTATCCGCTAATACTATAACTGTTAAAGATCTGCAGTTCACCAATGAAGTTAAGATACTCAGATGTGGAGACCATAAGTTATTAATGTACAAACCCAGTTTTTCAAGCTGTCTCAAATCCCCCAACGAGTTAGGAATTTTGCCACTCAATTTGTTATTTTCGAGATATAATTTCTTTAGATTTGAGGAATTGGAGATTGAGCTTGGTATAACTCCACCAATGTTGTTTACACCAAGATGCAAATACTCTAGGTTTGTTGGCCAGTAGCCTGGAGCAGATGGAAGACTACCTGAAAGGTTATTGAAAGCAAGGTCCATCTCTCTTAGCGTAGAGATATTGAAGAGCTCTTTCGGTATGGAACCACTTAATTTATTACCACCCATATATAGAATCTTCAATTTGCAAAGATTTCCCATCTCTCTAGGTATACCACCTGCCACATCATGGAGAACAAAAAGATCCAAATTAATGATATATTTTTAATTTTACGATTAATTACATTAAACGGTCTGTAATATGATTCAGTTTCGAATACATATAATTTTTTATGTGTTTAATTTTATTAAATTTTAAAAAAGAGAATATATATATTTGTTGAAAATCTTTGTTCGAAATGAAATCCTTTTTATATTTTTATTATAAAAGAAAATAGACATTCTCATTATACCTAAAATTGGGAAATTCATTTACATCAAACCGTGTTATTACCGTAATTTTGAAACTACCCCTCTTAATATTAAAAGAATAAGTCATTAAAACATCTATATAATAAATATTAAAATAGTAATATTATCATGTACATGAAGGTTATAGACTTATATTTTCCTTTCTTTTGAATTATTTAAGTAAGTTACGTTAGAACTTACTTATGTAATGTTGGAATTTGACATAGGAGTATTATGTTAAACTTTTTCTTTTGGATTTTGAATTTAGGTTATGTTTTCATTTTTAAGTTATTTGCTTTCACATTGCATGTTGTTTATTTTTCACTTACATTTGATAGATTTTTTGTCTCAAGCATTTGAATAATGTTATGGCATTATGTTTATAAATATTATTTTTTTGTCAAACATGCAATCCATGACGTTCTCACAAAAAACGTCTTCTTTTAAGTTTTATAATTAATTAAAATTAAATATTATTAATTTGAAAAATATATATCAATTATTTTTTACAATATTAGTTACAAATATATGATTATTAATTAATATTTTTTCAAAAAACAATGTGTTATTACATAACTAATTTAATATCATTTATAAAGGCAAATATTTTAAATATTAATTTTAAAGTTTTTTATAATAAGTTTTATTTTTAAATTAAACAAACAAACAGCAAATATAATTATAATCATAATAAATATTACAAAAAACTAACAATTATTATGTAATTACACCAATTCCAAGAGGATCAATTTACCTGGCTTTCCAAACGGGAGTGTTACTTTGATTGTTTTCCCAAAGAGAACAAAAAGATCCAAATCAATGTTATATTTTTAATTTTACGATTAATTACTTAAGAAATGGATGACGATGGTAGGCTTTATACCATATTTAAAAAAAGAGAATATGTACATATATATATTTGTTGAAATTGTAGTGATTATAAAAAAAAATAGCATTTATTATTCTTTTGTTCTCTTTTTCAATCAAATGCGTGAATCATTTTCATCCAAGAATATTTAACCAAACATTTAAATATACACAATTAACAATGAATTATGAAATTAATTAATCTGTTGTAAAAACCCATTAGATGCTCAATTTAATTTTGATCAAGCATGATCTTTTATAAATAGACTTGAAATAAAGTGCTTCCGATGAACATATGATTTTTTTTATGAGACCAATCTATTCACCTCTTGCAAAAACTAGGAAGTCATTAGTATATTAATTTTATATATTAGAAAGTTTATCCTGAAATATTTATAAACTTCATCATATTACCCTTTAATTGTAAGAAATTTATTGCAGTAACGTTTTCAGATGAATCTTTTAAATTCTCATGCATTCTTTTCATCTTCTAGTGTTGAATTGGAAGAGTTGCTTTTAACAATTTAATAAATTATTCATTCAAAGCAGTACATGAACCAAACTCACACTAACCAATTTTCTTTTCGTATAAATTAAGAGAATTGAAAAGTTGCATTAAATAAGTTAATTGAGACTAAATTCATTTGACTAATTTAATACAAACCAGATTTATCTAATAAAGCACATTATTTTTACTGCTACAAAAGGCCAAGCAAGATGAAACTTCTCCTTCATCACTACCAAGAGGTGTTGCTTAAGTATGGACTCTTGACGTTACTTTTGAATATTTTTAGACATTGAACTATGCACATATAGTTGGTGGCTATGCTATACGCCTATACCAAGACCATAGAAGCATGGATATGAGAGGATGACATTAGGATGTTGGTGGAGCAAAGAATCTTGAACAAATTTTGTATTGACAATCGGTGTGCGTTCATTCTAGCTTAATTATTGTGAAGAATATAAGATTGCTTTTAATGTAAATGATAGACGGAGTGAGATGTAGCAAGACACAGGAGGGTGAGGTGTTATCACACAAAAAATTTAACCTCTATTTTCTCTATTTTCATCGGCCCCTCCGTAATAATGATGTATCTTTTATTCTTGCACTTTGTTATTTAGCTAAAATAGATAGCTTTAAAAAGCATTACTCTTTGATAGCAATATTTGGTATACTTTCTTGTGGTTTTGTTTTCCTATCAGAATTTTTTGTGACGTAAGAAAAACAATATACATTTATAATATTGTATTTCTTCATGTCATGTTAGTATTTTTTATATTTCTATTATATTTTTAAAGTATTGATGAAGTTTGTACTGCAATATATCATATTAATTCGACATGATTATTTAGATTTATTATATTTTATAACTCAATTTATTTCATAAAATATATATGTAGTGAAAAAATAATTGTCTTTAAATAACAAATTTTCTACTGTCAATTTATGGGTTACACGTGCAACGCACGTGTCCCATAACTAATTTATTGAAATATGTATCTTTTGTTCTGTTTTTCAATCAAAGGCATGAGTACAATTTTTCAACAAGAATATTTGACTTCTTTCTTAAATTTTATTTAAATATAAATACTTTTAAAAAATTATAATTTTAGTTTTGTCTTTTAATACTTATATTACTATATACTTAGTTACAAATGTATATCATAGGGAGTAAAATTTCGATAGTACAGATGATGTAAGTGTTTGATTTTAACTAAATACGAAATTGAATCATATTACCTGGGTATTAGTGTAGTTAACCTTTAATTTTACTCTAACTTCTATGCAACCGCTAAGAGAGTATATATGGACTTAATAAGTTTATTTGATTGCTCAAATGTACCAGCACTGCATCAATATATATATATAATAGTGCAATCGATAATTAAGAACTTCCATAGATGATGCAAGACTAGCCTAGCTAGATTATCAAAAAAGAACATTTTGCTTGAGAATTATTTGTTAAATTATTGTCCCACAACTCCAAATTTTCAAGCTGTCTCAAATCTCCCAACGAGTTCGGAATTTGGCCACTCAATTTGTTTTCGTGAAGATATAATTCCTTTAGATTTGAGGAATTGGAAATTGAGCCCAGGTATAACTCCACCAATGTTGTTTGCAATCTGGATTCAAATACCTTAGGTTTCTTGGCGGGTAGTCCTGGGCGTATGGAAGACTACCTGAAAGCTTATTGGAAGAAAGTCCCATCTTTCTTAGAGTAGAGATATTGAAGAGCTCTTCCGGTATGGAACCACTTAATTTATTAAAATGCATAAATAGTTATACGATTTTGTGAAGATTACCGACGTCTCTCACAGGTAGAGGCATGATATGGGGCAGCGACGGCGAGGCACGACCCGGCCTATGTGGCTTTATTTAAATAGGGTTGGGGAAGATATCTTTGCCCTATAGGAAAAAAAAAGCCCCTTTTCCCCCCCAACCCAAATGTGGGGGAGGCCCGGGGCAAGAAAAGAATAATAAATTAATTTCTTTTAAAAAAAAAAATAATAAATTAAACAAAAAGATAAAAAAAAGAGAAAAAAAAATGTACTTTACTAAGTACGAGTAGTAATTTGAAACCGGGGTAATACTTTTTTGTCTTAAATTTTTATTATTTTTAATTCTTTTGAACGTGATCCAATTATATTAAAAAAAAAAATTTTTATTTATTCTCTTGAATTTTCTTCTTATAGGTATTTGCGGAATGGGGGGGAAAATTTACCGTTCAAAAGTTTCCCTGTTCAAATTGTACCAAAAACACTTAAAAAGTTTTTTCAAGAGAAAAAAAAATTTTTGGCCCCCCCTGCTGCCCCGGGGCAGGGGGATTTTACGGGCCCCAAATTTTAAAAAATTATTCATTCAAAGCGACATGAACCAAACCACACTAACCAAATTTTTTTTTCGTATAAATTAAGAGAATTAAAAATTGATTAAAAAGTTAAAGAGACTAGATTCATTTGCTAATTTAATACAAACCCGGGTTTTTCTAATAAGACATTATTTTAACTATAAAAAGGCCCAAAAGAAACTTCTTTTATCATCACACCCAAGAGGTGTTGTTAAGTCTTGACTTTGACGTTACTTTTGAATATTTTTAGACATTAATATGCACTATAGTTTGGGGGCTATGCTATACCTATACCAAGACCATGGCTGGATATGAGAGGAGTAATTGGGATGTTGGTGGAGCAAAGAATCTTGAAAAATTTTGTTTTCAATCGGTGTGGTTATTCACAATTTTTGTGAAGAAAATAAATTCTTTTAATGTAAAAATTGAAGGACATGTGCAAGAACGGGGGGGTGAGGTGTTATCACATAGCACCTCCTAATAATGATGTTTTTTTTTTCGATTTGTTATTTAGCTAAAAAACATAGCTTTAAAAAGCATTA
>NC_081343.1:52286860-52305582 GCF_029784015.1 Lycium ferocissimum | reverse complement strand
CAAAAGAGCAATTGGAAAGTCACCTTAGGCCTACTATAGTAAAACCGTGTTACATATTCAGTAATTAAAATACAAACTACAGCAGCAATGACGTCATTAACTCCTAATGCTCCAAATGATAGAGAAATTGTCTGTGCCACATAAAATCCACCCAGTAATGATATACCTCCAAACAGTGCTCTTCTTGAAGGGGTTTTAAAGTAATTTCTTGAAATTTCTGGCACAATACGAATAATATCAATTAGTCGCCTAGGTCCTACTGCATTATCTTGTACAGCTTGAATTTTGAATGATTTTGACCTAGGTAATGGCCTGATTTTTGGAGTTATGGAGTATTGGATTACGGTTGTGGATGGTAAAGACAAAGAATGGATCATTTGATAAATTTGCAAGGGAAAAGGGTCAAATATACCTCTGAACTTTGCGAAAATGTTTAGATATAAACCTCGTTTAAAGTTTGGCTCATCTATACCCTTACCGTCCCAACTTTTGGCACAAATATACCCTCATGGACATTAAATGCCCTGCTAACCTCTCAAAAATCATTTTTTTTTTTAAATTGCCACATGACAATTATTTTATACTAGCTAGTCTTTTAACCCCTCCCCTCCCATACCCGACCCATCTGTTAAACCCTTTAACCCAAATACGTAAGCCCTATTTTCATAATTCCACCATTGCTAAACCTCCTCTATCCACCATTGATAAAGCTTCAGGACGGAGATCTTGCTGTCATTTTCGACTGAGGATTGAAAAATGAGGGCATTATTGGGAGTGGTTATGATGGTGACCCTGAGGCCGTCGGGGGCAGCGAAAAGTCGAGCAATATGTGTCAATGGAATTATATGACTCGTCATGGCGTAAGGAAGGAACACCACATGGGGTGGTATTGTTGTTTGTTTCTTCAGTATTGCCGCCATGGCTGATCAAAACGCTAATCAAATAGTCTTAAGTATATCTTTAACACAATGGCTGGGTAGTACTGCTAGCTATAGTAGGTTTAATTTGATTCTTATTTGAGAGTTTGTAGTAGGGGTACTTTAATTTATAATGTATATGCAATTTCTTAACTACCTGCAAGTCTGCAACTAGTGTTGTTCCAATTTAGCACAGATCTCGATGTTTTTGCATCATTAAACAAAATGTTTGATGAATTTTTAAAGTAGCTTGCTGAGTATCCGATACTTAGATGCTGAGACATTTGAAGCTGTACGACGAATTTTATGGTGGAGAGAAGCTTTATCTATGGTGGGTAGATGAGGTTTAGCAATGATGGAGTTATGAAAATAGGGCTTAGGTATTTGGGTTAAATGGGTTTAGCAGATGGGTCGGGTATGGTAGGGATGGGGTTAAAAGACCAGCTGGTATAAAATAATTGCCATGTGGTAATTAAAATGCCATGTAGCAATTAAAAAAAAGAAAAAGAAAATCATTTTGAGAGGCCAGTAGGGCATTTAACGTCATGAGGGTATATTTGTGCCAAAAGTTGGACGGAAGTGATAGGTGAACAAACCTTAAACGGGATATATCTGTATTATTTTCATGGGATTGGTAGATATGTTGTTTTCCTATTTGCAATTAAAGGAAAGTGAATATAGGATGGATGATTCAGCAACTATTGTTTTTTTTTTTTTTTTTGTCATAAAAGGTTACAGCAACTATTGGTTGAACAAAGATGGAGGCACTAAGAAAGAGAATGAAACCCAATCCTCAATGTCCCTGTTTTTTGTTTTCCTTAAATACCCCTGACAGAAAACTAGCAAGTAGCAAGGAGCAACACATTTAACTAGAGCCCTTTTTTGTCCTTTTGAAAATAAAATTATTACTCTGTCAATTGCCATTTCTTTCGGCTCCTTTTTCGCAAAAACCTTTCAGATGCTAGTATTTTTTAGTATTATCTCCTCCGTTCACTTTTACTTATTCATTATGAATTTTATACACCCCTTAAGACATAATAAATGAAGTACATAATTTATTATGATACCTCCGAGATACTGTGCAATAAGAAAGTGTCGACAAGGCTTAAAGGTAAGTTGTATAAGGTGGTAGTTAGACCAGTTTTATTGTACGGGATAGAATATTGGTCAGTCAAGAATGCCCATGTTCAGAAGTTTATTGTAGAGGAGATGAGGATGCTTAGATGGATATGTGAGCATACTAGGAGAAATATGATTAAGAACAAAATTATACGGGATAAGGTGAGAGTGGCCTTAGGGAAGCGAGACTAAGATGGTTTGGAGCTGTGAAGAGGAGATGCGAGGATGCGCCAGGGAGGAGGTGTGAGAGGTTGGCTATAGCAAGAGTTAGAGAGGTAAGTAGGTAAGCCAAGAAGAATTAGAGAGATTAGATTAACAAGCCGTGCATAGCTCAGTTGATTGAGAACATGACCGTGGATAGGAAGGTATGGAGGTCAAGGATTAAGGTAGATGGTTAGTAGATAACCGAGTGTTATCAATTTTTTTTTAGTGGTATGATCTTGCTAGTCGCGTAGTTTCTTTTTTACTAATGTGTATTGATACGAGTTGCTACATTTGTTTATACATTTGTTATTTTCTTGTCTCCTTTTCTTTCCTACATTACCTGCATCAGTTACTTTCTTTTGAACCGAGAGTCTATCGGAAATAGCTTCTCTACCCCATAAATGCAGAGGTAAGGTCGCGTACATCCTACCCTTACCACACCCCACTTGTGAGATTACAATGAGTATGTTGCTGTTGTAATTTACTATAATACCATATTAATTGGTGCATATTTTTAATGAATTTGAAAAATAATTTAAAATGAGTAATTAATACTATGGTTAAAACAAGAAAAAAAAAATTGTCTTCTCTTGTATGCTAAAAATGACAAGTAAAAGTGAAAATATATTTTTTGAATACGGAACAAGTAAAAGTAAATGGAGGAAATATTAAAAAGATATACAAAGCTTCAAAAGTAGCAAAAATGAAATTTGAAAAGAAAAAGAAAAGGGGATCAGTGAGATTGTTTTCTGTGACACTATTTATGCAATATCTGGTTTTCCTTTGGTTTTTATTGGGACCCTTTTATGAATTCGGGCCTGTTCGGTTTTATATTATTTCCTATTTAAGTTTCTCATTAAATTAATTTTACACTCAAAATTATTGTTTTGACTCGAGTAGCTAACAATTATTTTGCTTAATTCAATCACTTATTGAACTAATTAGTTTTAGTGTACGCACTTTGCGCGTGGTCAAAGCGTGTATCTCATTTGATAACAAAAGTTACAGAAAAAAAATTAGATTTAGCTACATACGTTGTCGTTAATCGTTACTAATCTGTCACTAAATAGGATTAACTTAATACATAAAAATAAAAAAACTCTGAGAGTTTTCATTTCTTAGAATAAGTGTAACAAAAAAAAAAGTAATGATAATTTGATTCATAATATTTTATTTACTACTATTTCATCCTTATTATTTAAATTTGCATTTTACCAATTTGACATTTAACATTATACTAAAATCGATTTTAATTTATTTCTAATTTCTTTAACCACTAATATTTTTCTTATTTAACAAACTTATATACTTGAGAGTTTTGTCAATGTGAAAAATAAATTTACTAATGTGAGAAATTTATTAATTAGTTAATTCAAAATAAGGGGTACAACGAAGTTCGAGGTGCACTGATTTCAGTTTTCTATTTGATTTTTCCAGTTTTGGTGTTACTTGTTTTATATTAAACAATTCTATAACAAAAAATAGGAACCCTAGTCCTAAAAGGAACTGTAATTAAGGCACACGTTTTTAAGCTTTTGATTTTTCCCTTTTCAGTGTTAATTACCTTATCAAATATGGAAGGATTTCTGAATAGACAAAACTTAGGCCGATAATAGGGTGATTAGGATTAAATCCTTGATATGACTTAGAAATTTGTTTACTAATAGGCCAACTAATGGGGTAGGTCGGGTAACACTTAAAATGATTGAAGAGTTTAATTTATATATTTGAACTCTAAGAAAAATAAATAATAAATTCAAATTTCAGATACGTGCAACATAAGTTTATTAATTTAAAAGGTAAAAGGATTTATAGAAAGTAAATCTTACTTCTATTTAAAGTCCTAAATCTTAGGGCTTCTTGTGTAGTTCAAATTAGGATAAATTCAAATAAATAAAATTTTGTTTATTTTATTAAGAAAATAAGAAACAATAATTTTATCTATTGTAGAGTCTTTTAATGAAATGCAAAAAAATGAAATATTAAAAAAAAACGCAAATCCAACTTTATTTCTAATTTCTTACTTATTCTCTTTTAATTATTTTTTTACTTAAAAATCAAGTTATACAAAATTAAATCAACTATAATTTATTTACACATAATGAATACGCTAAAACCTAATGGAGTTCTAGTGCAGAAAGATTTCCTACTTTATTTCTTTCGATTTCGGTGTCACATTTTGTTTATTTAATTATATAATACAAACTTCTTAAACCTAAATTTAACTTTAGGTGCACAAAAGGTTCTTCCTTTGATTTTTTTATTTTTGGTCTTACTTTTTCAAATAAGGAAGGATTTTATGAATATGTAAAATTAGCTGAACATTTAAATGCCCTATATATTATGAAATATTCACTACAACAAAAAAAAAAATAGAATCGACTACGAAGAATTGCTCGTAGCTAATAGAATCTTTTAATAATAGTAGCTGCTAAACAGTGAAATAATCACTTCTTTTATAGAAATGTTTGTCTATATAATTTTCGAAATACATAAAAAAAAAAAATTCAAGTACACTAACGAAAATTTGTAAAAGACCTGCAAAAAAAGAAAAGGAAGAGTCATGTAATCACACCTATAAATGAACGATGCAAATAATAACTTTACAAAATAATGTGGTTTTCTGTGTTATTATTTTTCTTCTGCAAATACATTAATTTTATATGGTTCAAATAAGACAAAAATTAAAATACAAAATGTAGCTGATTTTAAAATCTTAAATATTAGGAAAATAATTAAATGTTTCTCTCACAAAAAAAAAAAAAAAAAAAATCACATGTTTGAACTTTGAAGCCCCCTTTTTTTTTTCCCCAGTTTTGTAACAATGTCTAATTATAGTAGACTCTATCATTCCATATACATAAAAAAAAAAAGAAGGGAAAATAACACTCTATGGCATTTTGGGTAAAGTATTTACCCGAAATAGCCATATATTTTTTTTTTGACATTTTGTAGCCTTCAACCCATTTTAAAAAAAATAATAATTACTCGAGATAGCCACTCCCCTTACCCCCCCCCCCCCCCCCCACATATCAAACTCCAAGATGCTATTTTTCCTTCCAAATCTCTTTCTAATGTTGGTATTTTTTTAAGGGTAAATTGTATATAAACACACATACATTATGTTACACTGTATAAACACTGTATAACGCTGAATAACACTGCATAACACTATAAAAGTGTGTATAAATAACTCTTATACGTTACTCCCTCCAGATCAAAAAAAGAGTTCACTTAGGCTTTTTTTTTTTTTTAAATCAAAAAAAGAGTCCACTTAGCAAATCAAGAAACAATTCACCTTATTCTTCCAAAATTGCCCTTATTCACATATTCCTAAAAGTCTTTTATTACTCCAATTTTCTATGATATCATTAAATAGGTTCAACATTTGGTTATTCCAAGTTTGACTACTATTCAATTTTTTTTCCATTCCACCTGTTTTTCACAGATTTCAAGTTTGGCTCACTTATGGTGTGGTCTAGGCATTTAAAATTTATTCAAGGCATTTGATGATCAAGGGTCTTATAAATTTCATTTTTTATGCTTTGTACTTATGTAAAAGAAAATTAAAGGAGTGAACTGAGAGGGTTTGAAAACTCCATGGATATCAAAGTTGAAAAACCACTTGAAATAGTTCAAGACTTGATGGAAATCAAAGTTGAAGACTCCCTCGAAAGAGTACAACACCCTACTGATGTTAATGTTGATGTATGAGTGATCAAGTCCCAATATTTCAAGTTAATACTCATGGAAATATTAATTATGGGTAGTTTAGTCAATTTACATTTTTTTTATCTTGGAGTGAGTAGTTTCTTAAGGGGTGTGAAAAAGTCTACGTGGACTCCTTTTTTGATCTAGAGGGAGTATTATATATTTTTATATAAGGTTTATACATTGTCTACAGTAGGCGTATAAAGTTGTATATTGTTGTATAAAGTTGTACATTGTTGTATAATGCTGTATATACACGCTGCGACCATAATTTGTTGGGTTATAGGTTTGTAATTTAAAAATATGGCTACGCAAATGTAATTTTGTGTGCTAAATTGTACATTATTGAAATTCTCCCTAAAAATATGATAGATATTTATGAAAATTCTAATCAATACGTACAATTTTCTTTTTGCAAAAAATTCTTTATTTTCTTTACAAGTATGGTTCCGGCCGAAAAAAAGTATTAACTTTAACATATTACATATTCAAATATGTGATAAAAAATTTAACAACATAAATAAAATAATACGAATGAGAAATAAAATTCGAATCGAAGCATGCCTTTTTCGATGAAATCTCTATCACATACTCGAATCTTCTTCTTCGCTGCACAAAAATATTGAAGAATCAATTGATAATGACATCGTTTCTAACGACTTCAAGTAAAGAAATAGAAATTTAGCTCCTAAACCTAAAATTTTAACGTGCGAGATTAAATTCCAAAAACACAATAAAATCACATGTAATATCATAAGCAAATAAAGAAGAAGCGAAAAATTGAAGGGAAAAAAAAAAAAGCGTTAAGGATCGTGAAGATTACTATTATGAAAATGAGTATATTGGTTTTAATATCCGGCATCACAAATGTAGTGTAATTAGAACTCTAGTTAAAGAAAATCTAAATTTGAAGAAATAGTTCGGTCAAAGTCTTATACAAGGTAAAGTTCTAAATTTTCAATTTTTCTATTATGGAATATTTAATGGGAGAGTTGCCTTTGAGATTGATAGTTTACGGTCTTACCGTAATCAATTTAAACAAATTGAATTTAGTCCATTGCTATCTAAGAATATAAATTCTACGTAGAGGCAATTCTAAAGGTTAAAATATTAGTACATAATTTATATAAGGTAAATCTTAAATTAACTTTGAAAGTTCTAAGTATTATTTCTTGCTACCTAATTAGTATAAGGAAAGATTTGATAAATAAACTTGTAGTTGACTTCAAAGTACTAATTTTTATGAAAATAGTAAATGACTATTTATAGCACAACTATTTGTAACAAATTAATAATAACAAAAAGGAGTATGGTGGGGTAGAAGTTGACAACCTGGAATTTGTGATGGAAGAAAACTTATTGAGGTGGAACCATTCCGTAAACAATATAACCACTAATGAGTAGGTACAACAATTGATTATAGTGCACCCGTATATGTAAAATCGATGAGGCTTTAACTTCGGAAACGAATCCAAGTAATCACAAAGCTACATTCATTTTCAAGTATCAATAAGGGTCATGGTAAAATCCATAGGATTCCTCCATCCTTAATTAGACGTCTCGGGTTCGGGCTTTACAAGTGGAGAAAATCATATTAGGGAGTGCTTCTCTCTTAAATGATCTTACGGTGAGAATCCATATTAATCGGAGCCTTAATACGATTACCATATATATATATATATAGAATTGGAAGAAAGAAAGAAGCTTAACCATCAAGTTTTTAATGACGATGAAAAAGCATATGTCATAGCACAATACCTCGATCCATTTTTCTTTCTGCCCACTTCTGCTGCAAAAAATTTGGATGGCTTTGTTGTTTGCAAAGAGTACCAATACTTTCTTGGAAGAAAAAGACAATGCGTAAAACGTTTTTTATGTTAAACCCAATAAAAGATGAAAGATTTGTATTGACGGCAAAAAATAAATAAAGTACAAATTGTGCTTCGTGCATTTAATATAATCACTGTTTTATACGCGTGTATGTAAGTCATAAAGTAATATGTAATTTTTAAAATAACAGTATTTAAATAAAATTTGGAGTAAAAATATAAATAAAGGATAACGTATAATTTTTATGACTGGTCATTTACTAAATTGTTTGTCAAGGTCATGATTGAGTATCGTCTAAAACTACAAAGATGAATAATCAAAAGGAAAAATAGAATCCAACATGATGACTTGTTTAAACCTTTGATTTATTTATCATCGCACATACTTGATAGCATCCAAGCATTAGCTTATCTTATTTCATTTTTTCAAGAATTCACCGTCTTTTTAGGTGAAATATTCAAATAAAACAATACTTGTGTAAGCATACATGTATGTTAGAATTACTATTTGCGTAAATTACATGAACGGAGCAGTATATATAGCACATCAAACGAATATTACTCATGAAAACTGGCATAATTTTAACTTACATATCTTTCATTTGTAATTATTGTCTCCCTCCACCCGCTCTGTCCTTCTTAAATAGGTGATGTTAATGTTACTAACATGCAAACATCTACAAAGCATCAGATTAGGATAAGTGATAAACACAAAGTAATTGTTGTTAAAGTTAATCTAACTACATAAATGAATATATTCATGAAAAATTGTGTTAAAGTTTAACTTACACTCATTTGTAACTATTGTCCCTCTCCACTTGCTATGTCCTGATGTTAGTGTTACCAATATGCAAACATCTGAAAAGCATGAAATTAAAATTAGTGATAAATATCAAATGATTATTGTTATAATTTAATTCTCCCAACAAGAAAAAATAGAAAATTAACTTTTTCAAGACAAATATATTCTTATAGCTATGTTTTATTTAGGAAAACTACGTTCATTAATTTTCTATATTTTACAAATGCGGGTTTCAACATGGTTGCTTACAAGTCAATAAATTTAAATCCAAGGGCAATTTAGTCATTGGGTATTAGTAATATATTCAAACACCAATTTACTTGAGAATTAGCTGATACTGTATATTCTACGAGGGTTTAATGTGCTATATGCACAAGTAAAATCTACGTGTCTCTTTATACTTGTAGCCAGCGCATAGATTTACTCCTCATCATCTCTTTCTCTTTGACAACTCGCCGGGGTTATGCTAATTCGCCTCCAGGTGATTTTTCTCTTCGTATCTCTTTCTGTATTTGGGTATTCTACAAAGTTCCTCTATTTTGGTTTGAATTAATTTCTTCCTGGATTTTGGTGAGTAGTGCTCTCTTCTTTATATTTTTTCCTAATAATTGCTCCAATTCGGTGGATGTGTTAGTTTTCCAATTTTGAATCCTTTCTTGCTGGGTTTTATACATCCATGTTAGCAGGGGCGAATTAATTTCCCTTCTTTTTTAAGTGGATCGCCCATGTTTTAAGAAGTGGGGGCTATGGCCTTTTTGAAACTTTGAGGTCTGCCCATCGTCTGCTAAGCGAGTTGAATAGAAATTTCTCTATATACTTTGATAAACAATCTTGCTGGTTTGGAACTTCTCTTGCGATATCTAGGAAATAAGGTCACATCAAAAGGTAAATGTGCAGGCAGGGACCAGGATTCAACAGGTCGTGGATGATAGATCAAGGAATAAGGTATTATGATGATGCATGTAGGTGTAAGTACATATCGAATTTTGTAGCGCAAGATGTAAAATTCCTGTTAGCACACAAGGTAAGAATGTTGAGTATACTACATATCCATTCATACTTCTTCTTTTGTTGGTTTTTGTTGTGTGGTCCAATTTTTTCACTGAATATTGTCAATGTAATTTTGCTTCTGAAGCCTCGTCTGCTGGATTGCAGGTTTCCCATTCATCAAACCACCGCCAAAACTTCTATAGAACTATGGTTAATCATATTCAGGATGATGAATCATTGACAAAATGTTCAGTGTTTTATTTGATGGTGTTGGACGCATGCTCAATGACAACTTCAGACTGTTGGTTCACTTATCTTTTAGTCTTTCTAAAAAATATTGGATTATCCCCAAGGTTTGTACCCATTTTCTTGTTGTTAGGTACTCTGATGAGCATGTGTCTTCCAATAATCTATTTAGCATTAAGACCAAAAGAAATATAACCCTCTTTCTGCATTTTAAAATTAAGAGAGTTTCAGAAGACTATATATGGTTATTGCAAAAAGGTACATCCATTCAAGCACCACTATTTGTTAGTTCAGTAAGTGGTACATACAGTTAATTTTCTTGCGCTAATAAATCATTATTTGAGTTTATTTTGACAGATTCTTGCTTTCTTATTTTCATTTTATTGACTTTTAATATTTTCATTGAACATTACATCATACGTGGCTTGCAATTGCTAACCTAGAAGTCTACGTGTGCGTTTCACAATACTCGATAAAGCAAAAGCATGATCTTGGTTCGTTTTGGGTTTTTTTTTTTTTTTTTTTTTTGGTGCTGTGTTATGATGTTTTTTTTTTCCTGAAAAACAATTGTGGGTGTTAGTGATTTTTTGACTCTTTTGCTTTGGATTTCAGAGAAGAGGCGTGCTGAGCCTGCTAGGATTAGGGAATGAGTATTGCTGGAAATTTCACAAAATTATCAAGTAACTTCTTTAGCTAAACAAAAGTAGTTAAAGCTGCTGGAACATTAAGGAAGAAGACAACCAAATATTTTAAAAAGAAGAACAGATTCTGAAACAGTGCAGTCTTTTGTCTAATAAAAGGTTGGTTAATTAAACACCATTTGCCTTAAATGGATAAGGTTAGAAGTTGATCTGGAATTCAACTGTTTATCAACTTGTCGGGACATTCAAAATGGTTCACTAAATGGATAAGTCTAAATTAAACATCATGTATCTGCCTTAATCAAATTCTTCTATGAAACTAATTTTGTTGTTGCCTTCCAAGATGCGATGCTGATGTTTTTGGGAAGGACATAGACCTACTCCTGCTGCTGCTTTTAGCTGTTGGGATAATAGGTTAGTTCTTCTATTCATTAGTTTTCTGTGAACTACATATTGAACACAGTTCTTTTAGCCTCTAAGCTGTCATCTGTGGAGATACTGCCCAATTTTCTTCACTTTTTTCCTCTCCTTTGAAATCTGCCAGGTACATTTCTCTTCATTTTTGTCTTTAACTTTAACTTCAATCTTCTTTATCTCTGTAGTGGATCCTTTTACCTGTTTTTCCGCATATGATACTATATTACACCTACTCAAATTTCTCTATCTTGTATAGAAACGCTAATTTCCTACCTTATGTAACAGGGCCCAATGTTCTTATCGAATGAGGCTACACTCGGCTGACCTTCGAGTTAATGTATCGCATTTTATTAATATGTAAATAGAAAGTAGGGATCTTGTAGAAAGGGACTCCTAACCAAACTGCATCAAGCAGTTTATACGTAATAAGTTTGTCTTTTCAATCTTTGATATGTTTGCATTTCACCACTTATGGCATGTACTCAGAAACTGAAAAGTGGCATAAATTGTTCACTTTGCAATTTAGTATGAAGCTTTTGCAAATAAAGGCTGACCTTATATCCTTTTAAATCTGGTTTATGCACGGGCCATATACCCCTAGTTCAAAAGAGAAATAGACCATTATGCACGTGTTCCTTCATCACTATGACCTTTATTTCTATCCTCTTCCCAATATTTATTTTTGCAAATCTTACCAAATCACAACCAAATATTATGTACTCTTTAAATATATAAAAATGATGAGACAACTGGAGCAAGCAAGTACTTATGACCTAAGAAACAAGACTCTTAAAATTTGAAGGCTCAACAAAAGATATTACAAAAGCATGAGCTTGATTTTGAAATGCATTTACTTTGAAAAATTGGGTGAATTGATTGAACTCCTATGGCAGGTGAAACAATCAATACAACATCAGCAATCTTGAATCAAATATTGACTGCAAATAGTAATGAACTACACAATCAATTACCGTTTATATTCTCAATTTTAAAAGACAACTGAATAGAACATCGTTAGTTTCATTTTCCTTAAGGACTATGTTTGCACCAAGTTGACTGTTCATACCAAAAACTTAGGAGTCCAAGAATTTCAGCTAAAATATTTGTAGCTTAATAAGGAGATTTTTAAGTTTGTCCAAACAAGCTTTTTAGTTTGTATATTTAAAAAAATTTAATTAGTAAAAAAAGAATAAGTGAGTAATTCAAGTAGCCTGTAAGTAGAATACAAAACATATTATATTGGATATAGAATTTTTAATCTATTGATCTGTTGTTTGACTTTATTTTTAAAGTGTATATTCCCTTGGTGCTTCATTGTACTTTGAGCAATCTATCAACAAAATCTACATATTGGTAGTAGAAAAAATTAAATATTCAATTGGAAAAAAAATCTCAAACCATATATGTATAAAGGCAGAAACGGAGTGCCCATTGTTATTAGTACATGATTAGTATCTGGTAGCGTAAGAATGCAAATACAAATTCAAAATAAACACCCAATAATCTTTCATGATAGAAAAATTAAACATTCAACTAAAATTTCTTAAACCAATCTCAAAAGATAGGGGAGGCAAGGTTACGTCATCCACATACACATAGTATGCCTAAAAAAATGTTTCAAGTATAGCTAAACGTTAACTGTTGTCTAAAATTTAATTCTCAAACCTGTTTGTAATAAGAAACAAATAAAGAGGCAAATTTCAACGCTTGTTTGAACTTCTCAACGCGGAGGTTGATTCAAAATTTGAAAAGAGTTTTTGCAAAAGAAATATTAGATTTTTCTCAAAAACCATTTTTTTAGCCGAACCCTTGAAAGAAAAGTTTTTTTATTGTAATAAAAATCGAAAAACTTTAATAATTAGTTGAAAAAATGTTTTACCTAAAAAATTGAAAAATTATTTGCAGGCACATTTATATTAAACATATGACATCATTTCAAATTAGAAAATCTAATAGTTCATTGGACTTCTAATTTCGGGTTATTGAGTTACTCTCTCTGTTAGTGGACCAAAAAACTTTCCAAGAATAAAAGATTGGGATTCATTATAATAATAGTGCTATATAGTATGTCTTAAAAAATGGACGGTATAGATAAAAATTATGCACAGACACTAACAAATACAAGTGGAAAATAGTTGCGGCAACAAAAAGAGAACCGACATACCCGTTAAAAATAGTTGCCTGATTGTTGTATAAGGAATATATATGAAGCATTGGAGTATTGTTGTTAGAAGGCGTGGTTCTTTTTCTGCGAAGAGAAGCGTTTATACAAAAAAAGTGTGTATGATGCGTTGCCTTTATTCGTTTGTGAAGTGTTGCTGATTTGTGATAAAGGAATTTGAAGCATTGGAGTGAAGTGAGGCATTTTGTGATGGTTGTTCAAAGGAGTGGTTTTTTGCTCAAGCGAAGAGACACTTTCTGCAAATAAGTGCTATGATGCGTTGCCTTTTTTCTTTTAAACGTTGGTGGCTATTAAGTAAAATTTTAGAAGTTTAGTTAGGCAATTCTAATTAGGTTTTTAAGAAGGGTAAATATGTAATTTAACACTTTCAGTTAGGGTTAAATACTTTTAATATAATATAGATATGGAAAAGAAAATTCACTTTGAACTTTGGGAAATAGTTAAGTATCCATATCCGTTATCTTGTACTATAATTCTGCTATCTAATTATCTTAATTATCTTGCTTCTTAGTATCTTTTTATAAAGATATCACAAAAGCATGTTAAATGATGTATCGTGCATCATGCATCACTAGCTTTATTTATTTTCCCCCAAATAATTTTTTACCCACCAACTTAACACAACCCGACCCGGATATAATTTTTTCACCCAACCCATTTTCTTTTCTCTTTCTTACTCTCTTCTTCTTCCTCCATGTCCACCATCTCCGATCCCTCACCCCAGCTCCTCCAATTTCCAAATAGTACCATTTTTCACTTTGAAAACAAAAAACTACTTTTCTCAAATACTTCATGGCTAAACGGTCCTGGAAAACATTTTGCAAGAAAACATTTTCCTTCATACCAAACACACCCTTTAATCTCAATCAAACTGGGTCCGTAGTATAAATGAATCATCCATACTTATCATACCAGACTTTCTCACAGTTTGGTGGGAAGTAGTTGTTGTAGATGGCAATTCTTTTTCTGTATTCTGTTCGAGGTCAGCTTTAACTATTATCCTCACATTCAACTTTTTTTAATGCCTTAAATTTTACTCATATGTTATTTCTTGATGACCCAGTTTTCGTTTGGTTGTGTGTGTGTGTATGTCACAGTCACCAGTTTCTTTAACTTTACTTCCAATTTATGCATAGACGTTTCAGTTTGATCTAATTTTCTTATAATTTTCTCAACAAATTTAGACCAATTCTTGAAATGGATCTTCAGAAACAAAAAAATAAGGATTAATATACTTTGGGAGTTATATCCTAGGCATTCAAACCATTGTGAAGAGACAAAAAGGGAGATAGTGTAACTGATCTTTGCTACTGTTAAGTTTGGAGCTCCAATTTTCTGAAAATGGGAAAACAGGGATCTCCTAGAGGTCGTCGAGTAGAGAACCCGGATTTAGATATGTCATATGGGGTTAAAGAACATGAATATCGAAGTTTAGATATGCAACGCAGAGGTGATCCTCCTATAGGAAGAAGGTTATCAGGGAAAGAGTTCAAATGGGACAAAGTTTTTTTGGTGAAAGGGTTGAAAAATGACTCTGCAAATAGGGATGGCGATAGGGCGGGTTAGGGCAGGTTAGGGCGGGGCGAAAAGCAAGCTTTGGCCTCTTAAGATTTTGGCCCGTCCTGCTGCTTCATGTTAATTTTTTCGAGGAAATTGTCTCATACTCTTTTCTTTTGCTAAACCCGTTTATGTTTCGCAGCTTGTTTATATTATCTTTCATTTTTCATCTTTATTTTTCGACGACGCTGACATATTTTCTTAAAAACAATTAGATGAATGATTAGTTCCTAAAATTGGATTTTTTTCTTTTGATCATTCAAATTTCATAATAGAACTAGAATTTAAATATTTTACTATGTTTAGCATGAGAATACACAAAATCATCTTTAGTATAATTAAATAAGCTTGAAGGAATGTCACAGTTAAAAAAAAAATGATTTGTCTTAATTACTAAAAACAAACTTGTGATGTAAGTAGAAACTGGCAGTAGTAGTATTTCACCTTTTTGCGAGATGTCTTTTGAGTGATTTCTTCTAAATGAATATTGTTAATCGTAAGATCGATAATTAGGTGATCACTTTTGCGATAAATAGGAAAGGTTTTGTACAAGCTTAAACAAATAGAATAGTTCTATTCCGGGTTTACTTCATAAGTTTAGTTTTATAATAAAAAATATTGATTTTTAATTTATGCTAGAAGTCACATTTTAACAAATAAGAATTTAATAACAGAAATGAGAAATTTTACAAACTTCCAAGCAATCATGCTTATACTTTTAGTAGTAAAGAACGACGCTTCAAAATGTGGATTCAAAATAACGAACAAGAATAAAATAGTCATTTTTTATCCAACCCACTTATAACCCATTTCTTGCCCTGCCCTATTAAAAATTTTCAAAAATGAAATTTTGCCCCTCGTCATGTTTAGTTTATATTGCTTTCCACCTTTTAACCGTATTATGACTTTGCCTTGCCACCCTTTTCCCGCCCTACCCTAATAGCCATCCCTACCTGCAAAGTTTGCTCCTAAAGGAGTTTATGTTGGGAAGAGGCAAATGTGGTGGCTGCATAGACATATTAGGTCTATAGTTTTCACAATATTGTTACTGGGCTTTCTTTACCTTTTGGATTCTCTTCTGTTCTCGATTTTTGAGCCCGTGGTGCTTCAGAATAATTTTTCTTTACAAGGCTCGAGTAAGATCGAGGTATGACGTTGTGATTCCCAAAATCTATTAACACTTAGTTTATGCCTGAAGTGCCTAGTATACTGAATGGAACCAGTAGACATGCTTCTCAGAATAGTAAGCTCTGCGAGGTGATTTATTTTAATTTGCTATCTAATTTTGTAGCTGAAGGTGGATATGGTACGAGGACAGCAAAAGAAGGTCCGGTAAAGCTGTATGAAAGGCTTCTAAATCTGGCTTCTTCTTCTCTTGCAGAGGTTTGTTGTGATACTCAACCTGATTAACTTCATTTGGAAATTGCATTTGTAACCAAACTGACAATTAACATCTATCTTTTATTTGGATTTCCTTAAATTGCTGCAGAGGGAATTTAAGAAAGAGTCATCAAAGTTATGGGAGGAGCCATATCCTCAGGCATCATCTTGAAAACCTTGTGCAGATAAAACTAGTCCAGATGGTAATAGGATATTTTTTTTCTCTTATTTGTAGTTTGCTCATGCATGCATTATGTTGTTTATTATATGCATCTTTAATCAGTTCGATTTCTCATATTTGAAAGTGTGATTCTCCCTTTGAATGTTGAATTGCGGTATAATTGTTTAAAGTTGTCAGGGCAGGGAAACCTAGAAACATCACTGGTTATACATTAATCAGCGCAAATGGAGGACTAAATAAATAAAGAGTTGCTGTAAGTGTATAAATTTGTTTTTTTTCCTTTTTACTCTTACCGAGTTGTGCAGCTGAATCTACTTGATAGTACTGTTATGTTTGCGTATTCTTGAAGAGATCATGGAATGAAATTTTGTAATTGTGTCCAGTGGCGGGTGACCCGGCCAGGGTGTTTAACCGAACACCCTTCGCTGAAAAATTATACCGTGCACATATGTCAATTATTACGTATTACAGACATATATTATATATTGAATACCCTTAATATATAAATTATATGAATTCGAACACTCTTGACAAAATTTCCAGCACCACCACTGATTGTGCCTGCAGGTCTGCAATGCTGTCGATGTTGCATCTCTCCTAAATGCCACTTTGGTCATTCCCAAGTTTCTTTATAGCAATGTCTGGAAGGATCCTAGGAGGTGGCATTGTCTAATTTGTTCATTAAATCATGCGTTGAAAATGTCTAATTTGTTGGGAAAATGAATTTGGCCTGAAAATGTCTAGTTGGCATTCCACTTCATTAAAGATGCCAAGTGTCTTTCCATTTCAGCCCCACGTCATAATACCTCAGCATCTCAAGACTTTCCAACCCATGGAAAGAGAAATAAAAGAATCTTTCCCAGAAAAATAAAAATAATTCCCATTGGCTTTAAATTCATACAACCAACTTATAATAATCTCCAACAATAAAAAAAGCTAAGCTGATAAATGTGGAAAAAGGACCCGAAAATGAATTTGGGTTTGGGTTTCTGCCTCTCATCAAATCATTCTCAGGTAAGTGCTTCAACTAGAACCCAAGGTAATTTCTTGAAGAATTTCAGTTAAATTGGGACCACTGTAGTTTCTGCACACAAACTGTTTGATGAATTGTCTGAACGAGAATTAGAATCTTGCTTTACCCTTATATTAGAAGATGCAGAATGCAAGACAAAATTCTAATATTTCGATTCTTGCAGAAGAGATTATTGTGCATATTTTCTTAAGATTACCTGTTAAAACTCTCTTGCAATTAAAGTGCGTATGTACACGCTGGCGCACTCTGATTTCAACCCCCTGCTTCATTTCTGTGCATCTCAAGAGATTTTTATTTCAGACCCCAATGACCATCATATCCTGTTCAGAGTAGTGCAATAAATGGTTTGATGTTGACCCCTTAACGAAATCCGAGCTCCTGGATAAAGCTTGCTGAACCCTATACGTCTGATTATTCTGTTGTGGGTTCAATCAATGGATAGGTTTGTCTAAGCATTGTTCCCGTAAATTGATTTGCCTATGGAACCCTTCGATACATCAATTTAAACTGCTCCCTATGCACAATATTAAGGTTCAAAGGACGCGGAAATGTTATGTGAGTGTGGGTTTTGGGTATGAAAAGAATTCTGATGATTACAAGGTCGTGAGGATTGTGAACTACTATAAAGGTTGGCAAGGGACTATAGTTGAGGTTTACTCGACCAAATTGGAATCTTGGAGGGAAGTTAAGACTGATGTTCACTCATACTTATATTTTCTAAAGATTGGTCAAACACTTCAACTCTCTAAAATATGCATATTTTTTTAAAAAAAATTAAGAAGTTTTTGCTTCCTAGAAGTAAGTTTTTGCTTCCTAGAAGTTTGGTAAAATAGGCTATAAAAAGTATTGTGTTGTTGGTGTATATAAGTTAAATCCAATCAATAATACTACAAGTAAAGTAAAACTCCCACAAAAAATGATAAACACATACCTTCAAACTTGTTATCTCCAAGATCTAAATGTTGCGGCAGTTGTAAGTAACCTAATTCTCTTGGAATTGTTCCAACAAAGTTATTTCGAAACAACATTAGGAGTTGAAGTTGCGTGCATTCAGATATGCCTATTGGTACCTCTCCGCTTAACATGTTGGAGCCAAGTGCAAGCTTTTGCAATCTGGGAAGACAATGACATAAATTAGAAGGGAAATCACCAGTTAAACCAGCAGTTTTGAGATCCAAAATTTCTAGTGTCGAGATGTTGAATATGGAGAGCATGTTGGAGCCATTGAGTAGTTTATTGTTTCCTAAGATGAACCATTTCAAACACGGAAGAGTGGCTAATCCTATTGGAATTTCTTCGGTGAAGTTGTTGTAACTAAGATAAATGACTCTCAATCTTCGTAAATGAGAAAATTCTGGTGGATTTCACCGTGGAAATCATTATCGCTTAGATCAAGTGAAACAAGTCAGGTTGCCAAGTTGTGGCGGGATTGTACCAGTCAAGCCCATGTATGAAATATTCAGTCCAGTAGCTCGTTGATGACGAGAGCCACAAATGATCCAATCCAATCTCA
>NC_081343.1:51767412-51972948 GCF_029784015.1 Lycium ferocissimum | reverse complement strand
TTCGTTAAAAAAAAAGTTGGTTTAAAGGGGGGAGGGGAGAGTTTATTAATTCAAAAGTGTTCCAATGCATGATATTTTACCCCTCATTCTACATAAAAAGAAGGGGAAAAGAAAAAGATTACTTCTGCTTTTCTCCTTTACCCGTCCATTACATTAAATAAAACTTTTATTTTTTTACTTATCTACTCTAGCATATCAAGATAATAATTTTTTTTTACTATTTTACCCTTGCACTAATTATTTATCCCCAAATCATTTATTAAGTACATTGAGACTACACATTAATTAATATGTGTGTTATAATAAAATATACACTTCAGTTATTATTTAAAAAATATATATAAATTCCATTGTGGACAAGTACTAAAGGTAAACACACAGGGAGTAATTTGATGAGTATTTGAACTTTAAACTCCTAAAATGTATGTGTTATTAAAGCTGCCGTTGAGTCACCCCTTCCTATAAAAACGATATAGGGGGCGATGATCTCTTTTGTCAATTAATTTGCATGTTGCCGCATCCAACCGTCCACATGCATTAATACCTACAATCCAAGGCTAAAAGTCTAACAAAAAAAAAAAAAAAAACGAGTCTAACAAATCAATTTGGTTCAATCGATAGTCAAAATTTAGTACTGTATTAGCTTTGACAGACAAGTCTTGTGAGTTTATTCATGTGCCCTCTATTTAAATAAAAAAAACGATAAGGTCATTCCAAATGATACATGAAAAGAAGACAAATAAAAAGAATATCACCATTTATTTTATTTTAAATTTTGAGCGTTCAACTTTGTAAATTACAAGGTGGCTGGATCTCGAGTTATTGGTCTCTATTTGCGTTATTACTGAGATTCAACAGACTAGATAAAATTAAAGGAGGTGATGGACAAGTTCGGATTTTTGTACTTTTCTTCTTTACCTACAATAATCAAACCCAAAAGTATGCTACCTTAAACACTTTCATAACGTAAAAAAATGTATATGAAAAGCTGTCAAAACTATTTTTCAAGTGTTTCTGATCAAATAAAAGGTCTGGTGACCTATAGCAGCACCAAAAGGTAGGGAGTGAGTATAAGGGAAGTGTTTAACTAACAGTTTCAAAGCTCAATATTTTCATCAACAATAATCGATTTGTGTACTGCAACGTCGTGGCATTATGACGAGAATAAATTTCTTCGTAATACATAATATGAAGGTGATAAAAGGGCAAAAAGGTCATCATCAACCAAACGAAGCAAAAATGCAGGCGGCACCGGCAACAGTAGAATCCGTGCAATGTTTCGGGCGCAAAAAAACGGCAGTAGCAGTAACACACTGCAAACGCGGCCGTGGTCTAATCAAAATCAACGGCGTTCCAATTGAACTAGTCCAGCCAGAAATCCTGCGTTACAAAGCTGTTGAACCAATTCTGCTTTTAGGGAGACACCGTTTTGCTGGTGTAGATATGAGGATTCGTGTTAAAGGAGGAGGTCATACTTCACAGATCTATGCTATACGTCAGAGTATTGCGAAAGCGTTAGTTGCGTTTTATCAGAAGTATGTTGATGAACAGAGTAAGAAGGAGATTAAGGATATTTTGGTGAGATATAATAGGACTTTGCTTGTTGCTGATCCTAGAAGATGTGAGCCTAAGAAGTTTGGTGGTCGTGGTGCTCGTTCTAGGTTCCAGAAATCTTACCGTTAATCTTCTATTGTTACTGCTGTGAGATTATGAGTATTGGATTTGGTTTAGGGATTATTATTATTATTATTATTAGCTAAAAAAAAAAAAAAAAAAAAAGAAGGTGATAAAGGTGGTAGAGTTCAATTTCTCTTCCTTCATTATCCAACATAGGAGATATGAGTTCCATAATTTAGACAGGTCTCTAAAGCATTTCTTGACCCTTTGTGAAGTAATACATTATGCTTTATCCGAATTAAAAATCTGAAAGAATCAGGAGGAGCATGTTCTCTATGTACTAAGACTGGGATTAAAAAAAAAAACCAACACATGAACGGTAAAGCTGACAAATTGATCCTTTCATTATTAGTTCCATGCTAACAGAGAGGCTATGATTAAATCTTATATATAGCTCGCAGCTCATAGCATCAAGTATCATATATCTCTACGTATGCCGACATGGATAATTA
Source organism: Lycium ferocissimum (assembly GCF_029784015.1). NCBI lineage: Eukaryota > Viridiplantae > Streptophyta > Magnoliopsida > Solanales > Solanaceae > Lycium > Lycium ferocissimum. Next base: position 51,970,819 of record NC_081343.1, on the reverse strand, counting down.
ATAAAAAATAAGGAACTGATAAATCAAATCTCTTAAGATTGAGAAGACTATAGTATTAGGTATTCTCTGAGAATATAAACATAAACAAATGAAGTTAAAACGTACACGCAAGCTAGTTCATTTAAATACTTCAGTAGAGTCCAATATGAGCTGGTTTAAAAAATAAGACGAGCAGAGTTCAAATTTCATATTTTTGTTTGTCAATCACTTGGTATATGCCTGCATGCATTTGTTGTAGAGATGTATGTTGCATATAACTACTGAATTCAACTAAACTCGGAATTCTAAATACAGAGCACATAATTTTAAAAGTATAATTAGCTCACTGTTAAAACCTAAAAATTGAATCTACCACATTTGACTGTCAAATTCGTCTTTTGCTAAAGTAGACGGCAATGATTTTGTATATTAATAGGAGGATTAGGAACTAGAGGAATCACGTGAGGAATAGAGCTCCACATGGCAAAAGTCAACAAGACCTAGAAGAACATGGTTACAGAGATGGATTCTAAATTTAGAGCCAGCAAGTTCAAAATACGTTGTATAATTAGATATGTATAGATGTTTGAGCTGATCTACTTTGTGGAATTTCACTGGGTATGTTGTTGTTGTTGTAGATGTTCGAGCTGACAACAATAGGTACAGCTCATAGAAAAATTACTTTAAATCCGCCTGTGAGAGAGAGAGGAGGTGCGAAGGAAAATATGAAAAGGGGAAACTTGTTGACGAAACTAAGACAACATTACGAATAATGATGCATCCATCATGTGATTTACTTCACTCCACGACTACTTAATCATACACTCAACAGATATAATTATCAAAATTCGTTGGTTAGTTACCTCCTTACATCTAAATCAATAAAACAAGGCGGTAAAAAGTATCATTGAACATTTGAAGCTTTAAACCATTACAAATATTCGTGGTGCATTGCGTGCATGCTGATCCCGAATTCCAATGCATAAAAGGAATATATACTGGGAACAACATCTGCTGCAGCATGAAATACATAGACAACATAGCAAAGAAATCCTAGTACGGCCATTTCAAACAGAGAATGGTTAGTGGAGAATTTAATCCATAATTTCATATGGTACGTACTTTTACCTCACTTTTTTCTTTTTTCCTCTTTTAGGGGGAGGAAGGGGTTGTTTGTGTGTCATTATCACTGGTCATATATGTAAAATATTTTTAACACTGTTAGTTTAAATTAATTATGTGTGGTTTGTTACGTCAACACGGGTTTGGAAAATCTCCTGGCTAAGCACCTAGTCAACTCGTGGTTGTCACTTTCCTTGAATAAACAACCGCGATAGTCACCTGTAAGATCCCTACTAGTTTGATAGCCGAACCAATCTCAAGACAAATAGTGCCCAACTTTATTAGCAACTTGGACTACAAGCTTTACAAAATCTGCAATTAGAAAGTAAGCAAAACCAATATGGTGATTGTCAGGAGGAAAAGACTGAAAGAGGCAAAAGTCCATTATAACAGAGCAATAAGCTGCTCTAATATAGTTTGTATTAAGATGTTACCATACTTTTTGAGCTTTCAGCTATAGAGACATAAAGATTCATTACAAACAATGCCAGGAATGGGAGCTTCCTCCTTCAAATATTCCCTTATTTCAGATCATACATAAATGACAAAAGAATTTAGATAACTGAAATGGAGATTTTCTCCTTCAGCAATAGTGCTAATAGAATCACACACACACTGACAAAATAACCACTCTTACATTCTACTCTCCCTCAAGATCCAAGTATACAGTTAATAAACAAATTTTCAAATCCTATTAAGGACATTTGCCTAACCTAACTGGACCAAGAATGTCTCAATTTACACTCAATTCATTTACAACATTTGGCCAATAAAACCAAGAAAATAATCAAAAACACAATGGATGAAAGTCCAATGGCCACACCAAAAACAACTCTACTAGGTCCATGTTCATGTTTAGGTGGTGGACTGTTATCATCATCTTCTTCAGTATCATCACTGAGATCTTCCTTAGGAGGTGGCGGCGACAGTGGTAATCCATGTTTATCACACTGAGCAATGCCAAGTTTCAATTTTGAAGACAACGTGGAGTGATTGTAACAAAGATTAGAATTTTCTCCAACCTTGAACACAACCAATTTCTTGATGAAAGAAGCATTGAATGGCAAAACCCCCTTGAAATTATTCCTCTCAAGATTCAAGTATTTCAATCCCTTCATATCTGAAATGAACTTTGGAACAGTTCCATTTAATTGGTTTGATCCAAGATCAAGATGAACTAATCCAGCAATTGCAGCAAGCGTTTTCGGGATACTTCCAGACAAAGAATTTGAAGCTAATGACATATTTTTCAAACTAAGTAAATTGCCAAATGAATTTGGTAGAGTACCATTGAGTGAATTTGAAGAAAGATTCAAATGCACAAGATTTTCAAGCTCAGTTAAAGAAGTTGGTAGTTTCCCTTCAAGCTCATTCCCAGATAAATCAACATAAGTTAGATTCATATGCCATCTTGTAGGAAGAACACCTTTAAGCTTTGCATGAGAAATAGTAACAGTATGCAAAGTCTTGATACTATTCAAGATAATAGAAGGGCCACTAGCAGAAACTGGAACATTAGACACAGTTAAATTTACGATATTACGCATTCGAATAAGCCAAACACTTGTGAGTTTCTTGAGGGAGTTAATACAAGTGAAGGAGTTGAGATTAGAGCTAAATTCAGAGGGGAAATGAATAGGAGAAACTGGACAGTTGATGAATTGTAAGTCTTGGAGAGTGGAGAGAGTTTTGAGAGCTGTTTGAGTTAATGTAACACCATTTGAACAGTTTATAAGTTTGAGGGAAATAAGATTGTGAAAGGGAGTTGAAGAGTCACAAATAGTGGATTTGTGAGAAGGAGAACAAGGGTCTTTTCCTGTTGGAACACCTAGTGATCTGAGTGCTTTGAGTTGGTTTGGATCAAGATCTGTGGTGGATTGAGCCGATGATGATTTTGTGGAGAGGAGAAAGAGGAGAAGGGTGAAAGAGAGGAAAAAATGAGAAGGATTTGGAACCATAGTTTGTTGTTGTTGAAGGAAGATGGAAGATGGAAGATTGGGAGAAGGAAAAGAAGACTAGAAGAGTAGTATACCTTTTTTGTGGAATGTGAGCATATGTTGGAATTTGTACAAGAAAAGGAGAGACAAATTTAAAGTGACTGATTTGTGGATTTAATTAGTTGACCTTGGATTGAGCCATTATTACAGAAATAACCGATTACAGTTTTGTTAAGGGTGTTTTAAGTATAGGTAAACTTACTCTCACTAGCGTTTAAGGGTATTCCAGGTATTTTAACAGAAAAATGTTCATCAAAGTCTTTTTGTCAAATCACTGGATGCTTATAGAATGTTTGGACATTTCTATCTAAACATGTACTTATCTGACACTTGAAAGTGTGTTTCGGGTCATTCCAGATATTTTAACAAAAAAAAAAATTCAATCAATGTCTTTTGTCAAATCACTAGATGCTTATGGTATGTTTCAACTGTTCTATCAAAACGCGTACTTATCTATAAAATCAGTTTTAATACTTAAAAGTATGTTGATTTGTTACTAGGTTCGAAATCAATTATTCGTACTTATTTAATAAATTTTCTAATACATATTTACAAGATTTGAGTCAAAATTATTAAGTTATATGGATCCATATCTTGCACTCCATATACGCCCCTATTCAACACTTGATGTCTATCGTTATCTTAATTAGCTAATCTGAACTGGTTCTAAATCGACATGCACGATTATTTTAAAAGTTCGCCTCTAATTTACGCAACTTATAAAGGACATCACATATTAGCTAAGTTATGTTGGCCATCACATGCAAAAGAATTTAAAAAGTGTACGAGAAAATTGTTTCGAATAGGTCAAAGGTCGAAATTGCGACTTCCAAAGATTGATCAAGCAGTATTTTATTTGTAAATTAAGTGCGAAGTGAAAACATTAAAAAAAAAAAAAAAAAAAAAAAAAAAAATAGTAGTGCTTATTTTGTACACTAAGTACGAAGCAAAGGACATTAAAATAATAAAAACAGTAGTTTAATCAGAATCCAAATATTTTCTGCTGGACCCAGGTGCCCTCCAACTTTTTTATATGCTATTCTCCTCCTACCGCTCTTGTCCCTTTTGCATAGTCTCCAAACCAACATTTTTCATGATTATTCTTTGCTTGGAATACTAGTTTATTTATTATAATGTGATTCTATCCTTTGGATTAAAGTGTTGTTGGTCTACACAACTTGGAAATTCCTCGTTTTGTGACAAACGGCATTTTACTTTTTTAGCATGAATCAATAAAGTAATTCGAAAAAAAAAAAGTAATTCAAAGAACCTCTTTTCAAGGTTAAATTAAAGGATAGTGACAAATCTTACTGTAATATATAACCAGTTTCACATTCGAGCTTTGAGAATGAAATCGCTTTTAGGTTTCACTCTTAAAGTGAAATTTTGCTGTGTGAATTCAGATTTATCGAATTCCAAAGCGAGTACCAGATACCAGATAAAAATCCAAAAAAAATACTATAATATTTTATAATTAACCTTGATAGAAATTGAGAATATTGTGGTTTTCCCAAAATTTAAGTTTGCCCACTTTGAAAGACTTCCTAAGACCTCTTAAAAAGGTGTCTTTTTAACAAATGGCTAAATAATCAAGGTTGTTCTTTTTAAGGCCAAACATTATGCTTACTTTTGAATCAAGTATTTGCTCTTTAACTTGATTTTTGGCACCGATTATTAGCGGTTCATTAGTCAAAAGGTTAATCAAACTGCTCGATTAAAAAATTAATATCACATTTGTTAGTCTAAAGTGTGTTTATCATTTCTGTTAGAACTATAAGAAAGATTAAAAATTCATCTCAGCTCCAATCATATGATGGGTGATTGCGGGAGATAAATTTCAAGCCACCCTCTTGAAAGCAGCCAATTAAAGAGTTCTGATTATATGTCTGGTCATCATAACATTCATAAACGAGATTGATTGATAGATGAACAGATATTCAGCCACAATTATTATTATTGATTTCCCATCCGTTATCCGGTATCTGCATTAGTACTATATCCGTATTCGCGCGTAGTGCCCATTTTTGAAGGAAGCTCCCTATCAAATTTTTTCAATACGACTCGAACTGGCACTTGGGCATATTAGAAGAGAAAGCATTCATCCGCTGCACCACATACTTTAGTGGTAGCCACAATTATTATTGATTTGGCTGTAAACGGTTCAACTGCTCGAACTCAAAGAGATGAGCCTAACAGTGCCCCATAATAGAGAGAGGGGCATTAAATTTAGATTATGCACCTACAAGTACGCTGCATATATATTTTTGTCTCAAAGATGTTCCAAAAAATTTAGGGACATAAATATACTGATCAAATGGATTTCCGGGACAGCTGAACCAGAGCTAAAAAAAAAAAAAAAAAAAAAAAAACTACGTACGTATTTTATATGGGTACAATATTCTTTTTAAAAATAAAAAATAAACATATTAGGTAATTAAATCTTCCGTTTGGATTGTGAATATCAAATGGAAACATTTTGATGCTCATTATATATCATTAATAAAAAAATCGCCGATATGTAGTACTCCGCAAAATAATTACGGTGTATATCCATACTGTATAATGAAACTCTGTATTGTTATGTATTACTACTTACTCATTCTGCACCAATAAAGTTACTATTTTTTTCATCAAATACATATTGTAATGTTTGTTCACTGATAGTAAGGCATGGAGCGTAAGTGCTTACTGCAGGACGCTAAAAATTTTATTTTCATTAGGAACTATTTCTTGGGTTGCTTTATGAACTATACATCATGCTCATAATTTCACTATATTTGATCAAAGTGTAATTCTCACGACAAAAAGTCAGTCAATTTGCGAGGATTTTAATCAGGAGGTTACTATATATAATTTCACTATATTTGATCAAGGTATAAATTTGTTCATTTAGAGACTTGTACAATGTAACTAGCATTGTCCTTGTAATTCTCATGTTCCATAGTTGAACAAGACACCTTCAAGTGAGAGAAAAATACAACAATACTATTCATTATCAGCTCAAGTTCCTTTAACTTTGTATTTTCAAAAGTTTTAATCCAAATTTCAACATTCTATTTCCAAATAAATTTTCTTTACTCTCCTTCCTTCTCAAAAGTCTTTAACTGGAAAAACTGATACAAGCTGCTCAAACCATGCAAGGACAAGAGAGTTTACACGTCCTACATGAAAAAAGCCTACATTTCAAACATGTGGTTGTATGGTTCAGAGATCTTGTTCCAAGCTCAACAATCGATGTCGATGCAGTTTTGAACCATGGCTGAAGGGTCATCTTTGCTGACAAATGGATCAATCTTGACCCAAACTAGTGAGAAAACAGAAGCCAACAGCACAGACCACAAAACAACAATGGTTGGTGTTCGATTTTGGCGTCCCATTAGACCTTTGAGGAATGGATAAAGATGCAGGATCACCCAAAATGAGAAGAACACTTTTCCAAATAAAGGCCCCCATGCTTCATATCCTTTGTTGAGTGCATCAGAGAAACCAGCAACAACACCAACTAAGTTGACAATGAGAATTGTTGTTGGAGGGATCAAGACTGTTGTCCATTTGAATATGTAGAGATCGCCAAACTCTCCATCGTCTGCCGCTTTTGCTGTCACTGTGAAGTTTGTGTCTATACCAGCAAGCATTTTGAGGAATCCTTGGAAAACTGCAAATAGATGGGCAGAAACACCACCAATCACCCAAAACTGCTCGTTACGCCACCAGTCCTCTATGCCTATACCACTCCATCGTAGCTCGAGGACACTTGTTACAATGATGGAAATGAAAAGAGCAAGGAAAAGTATACTTGCAACATTCGATAGCTGCATAAAAGGCACAAGAATTTGATTCAGTAATAGAAACTAAAGAAATTGCAGCCTTAATACCAGCTCCTAATGTGCACTCATTTGTAAAATCTCAAATCTTTAAAGGGCTTTTTTTTTATTTTTGGCTCGTCGGCCACGCTAGCCAAAGATACAAATCCTATACACTGATTATATAAACTAAATGTATATTTATGTATAATATATGTATATTTTGATTATATAATATGTATATTATATGCATATTTATAGTTAATCTACAAAACCTATACACTTTCTGGCTATTATTCTTTTAAGTGGTCAAAAAATGTAATTATCCCATCCTTTTCTTTCTTTTTAAACATGTAATTTTCCATGATGGACATAGGAAGTTGCAAGCATGTCAGAGAAGTAGAAGCATTTACCGTAGGGATAATGAATTTTCCTGTAAGAAGACAAACAGCAGGAAGAATACAGTACGCAATGAGGGGAAGAGAAGTGAAAGGATAGACAATGGTGTTGGTGTAGGCAAGTCTTTGGAGCCATTTGAGGCGGCCGCCACCAAATCCATACCACAAAGGGCAATGCCTACTCAAGAAAATTTCAACCGATCCAAGAGCCCATCGAAGAACTTGGTGCAACCTGTCTGACAAGTTGATAGGAGCTGACCCCTTGAAAGCAGGCCTCAAAGGCATGCAGTATATTGATCTCCATCCCCTGCACTGCATCTTGAAGCCAGTCAAGATATCTTCTGTCACTGAACCATATATCCAACCAATCTGAAAAAGAAAAATACAAAAAAGAAAAGAGTTAAAATCAGGGGAAAAAAGAGTCTTGAAAAGAGAGATATTCAATTTTTACTTCTTTTCCCCATGCTGTCTTCTCTTCATAACCACAGCCGATAACATGAATTGCTTCCCTGATCAGTGTCGATGGATTGGCAGAATCAGGTACTCCTCCATTTTCCATCAGTGTAGACTCGATAAACACGGATGACATGCCAAAAGTTTTCTCAAAACTCATTTGCGAAATAAGCAAGGACCTCTCATGCTCGTCATAATCTGCAGACACCAAAATCATGGCTTCATGGTTAAAGTTCTAAAGATAATGGAGCTAATAAAAAGGGAATGTTGTACTAGAAAACTCACTTTCAATTTCTCTTAGGTTGAAGATTGCAGAATTCAGATCTTCTCTTTTTGACTCACGATATACCTCAGTAAGATCCTTCTCTTTGGCTGGTTTCTTGCGGCGACAGCAGCAAGAGCAAGATGAAGAAGATTTGTGTATTGTAGGCAGATTTGAAGGGCTATAACCATAGAGTGCTTGCCTATTGAAAACAGTTCCTGTACCGACATACACAGGTCCTTGGATGCCATCCAAACCTTTCATGTTAACCTGAAATACCATTAAAAGTCATCTCAATCCATTTTTCAGCATCAGAAGATTCAATACTAAACAAACGACATTAAACTAAGATGTCAAATGAAGAAGATTGTTGTTCAATTTTTAGATGAAATTCATTTGAGAGGCTGAAAGTAATATCATAATGCTAAATTTAGTTGCTCAATATACTTACATCAAAGAAGACTATGTTTCTGTTGGCATATCTGTCACTTTTATCAATTCCATCAAATCTCTGAGGGAACTGCACATAACAGACGTCTCTGCCGACTTGTGGATCCATGTAGAAACACATAGCCTCACGAATGGCTTTGCTGTTATTGACGTAGTGATCACAGTCAAGATTGAGAATGTAGGGTGCATTTGTGAGAATTGCAGACACCCTTATCTGAAATAAAACAGTAAGTTTGTAAAAGGAATTCAATGAAAAATAGTCTCAGATCAATGCTAGTAATAAATTGCATCTTAACACACCAGAGCATTTTCAGCACCAGCTTTTTTGTGGTGTGTATAACCAGGTCTTTTCTCTCTTGAGACATAAACGAGTCGTGGAAGTTCATTTCCTTCATTGTCATGGGCACCACTATGTCCCAAGAAAACCTGTGAAGAAGAAAAATTTTGAAGCTTAATTGAACATCCAAAAGTTTCACAGATACTAGAACTTCAAAGATTGTTGCTAAATCTTCATTATGATTTTATCGATCATCTTGTTAAACAGATACTAGTTTCAGCTGACTGAAATCAGTCAAAAGGATATCGCACTGACAGCTGAAACTGAGATAGGATAATGACCACTAACCTGAATCATTCCAGGATGATCACGCGGGTTGTTTCCTGGCCAAGGAGTTCCATCTGCCATGGTCCAGCCGTCCTCCGGTGTTTTCTGAGCCTTGGCAACTAGAGCATTTACCCTCACTTTATACTCTTCATATTCTCTCTGCAATACCAAATGAAAGGTTAATCATTCTTGAACTAGATGCTTATTTCACACAAAATCCTATTACAAAACTAAGCCCCCACCTTCATTGCTCGGCGTTCCTTGACAAAAGAAGGCTGCACCTTATCTTTCAAGTAATCAAACTTTTGCGAAAAGTAGAACTCAGGTGCACGTGGTTCAATTGAAAATTTCTTGCAGAATGGCACCCATTTCCTTGCAAATTCAGAAGTCTCAGCTAGTGACTCAAATGTAAGCATTGAGCCTCCATCATCTGATACATAGCAGGATACTTTCTCGACAGGATAGTCAACTGCAAGGATTGACAGAACCGTGTTTGCAGTGATCAAAGGAGGTTCTTTCATGGGATCGACTGTACTGACAAAGAAATCGACAGGTGCGAGCATACAAGGTTCTCCCTCCCTTTCAAACCTAGAAAGGTACAAACAAAGTTAATTCTCAAGTGCAAGAAATGCAACAAAGTTTGAATATGTTATATTAGCAGTGCTGTGGAAGTTGAAGAGCCAAGATTTTTAACCTTGCAGATAGCCTGTCAATATATGTCTCTCGGTTAATAGGGGACCATTTAGGGAACTGATCCAGCACCCAAGAGAAAGCGAACCAGATCTCACAGATAACAGAGATGAGCCACAGTGGATAGGCACTTTCAACTGGATGTGTTACTCTATAGTGGAAGAAAAGGCAGAGAACTACCAATCGGATGATAATCACGATTCTGTATGGAGTAATTTGAGATTTCGGCACAGGAATGATTCTTGAAAGTGGCTCTGCAGCATCTGCTAGCCTGCAGAAGTTAAATTAGATGCAATCAATAAATGCATGATGAAAATAGAGCAAGTTCAAGATTCTGAATCACTGAAGGTGGATCAAACATCAATGTTTTATTACCAAAAAGTTCTTGTTTTCTTGGTAGTTATTTGGACATCTAGACAAAAGAAATTAGCCCCATTTCAAGAAAACTATGAAATCACACAAAAACTGCAATACTATCATAAACATGGTTACTTTCCAATTTCACGAAATTTATCGTATCTAGTTAAGTTGCTTTTGCAAAGGCCTACTTACTGTGGCTTTTCCTCCATCTGCTGCTCAGGTGGAACTTCAGCTTCTTGTAAAACAGTCTTATTTTTGTTCTTCTTTTTCTTGTTTTTCTTTTCCTTCCAACTTTCCACTCTATTCTTCCATATTGGATTGCCAGAATCATCATGATATTCTTCATGAGAAAAGATAAAGTAAGTTAATATAATGTTCTTCATTGAAACTACACTACAAAAAGGTATTATGAATATTTTTGTGCAGAAAAGCTTCATCTACTTACCACTGTCCACAGTTGAAACAGTACTGACAGTTCTAGCATGAATTCCAACATCCTACGTCGAAAAAAATAATCACAGAACATTGTCGTCAACTAAAATTCAATGTCATGTTTGTAGGACTAAACATGGAAAGGTTCACCAGACATTAATTAGTACCTCAGCAGTATTTAGATGAGAAGCCATTGTAGCATGGTTCGATTCGTCATGGTTCGATTCGTTCTCATTTTCTGCAAAATAAGCATAGTACTATGTTAGACTTCCTTAATACTTTTTTTACCAAATTGTCACATGGGATCGGTAATCAGATATATCAAAGTCTAATTATAACCGAAAGCAAGATTGAGTTACCATCATAAGGGGTTGCACAGCGTAAACATGCGCTACGTCCTTCTTTGATCTCATAATCCAAACAATTCTTACAAAGAGGATAGTTGCACTCATGACAAGCCACAAAGACTTCACCATTAGTATTAGCTAACCCCACTTGTTCACCACAAATATTACATATTGGAACCCCTGACTCCATCATTTTTTATTTTTTTTCACTCACAGAAATACTTGGTCACTACTCTTGACCACAGCTAGCACACAAATGATGCTTTAGCTCCTTTGTCAGTCCCAGGAATATAAAGAAGGATTGTTTCCACTGACTGAGCAAAAAGCTAAGGAATGAGAAACATTATTATAATGGTGAAGGAATGTTAGGAGGGTGGTTACAAGGGGACTGGCCAGCTTGTAGGTTGAGAAGTAGGTGTCAAAGGTATATTTTCAGAGAAGAAAGCAATGTGTTTGACAGATTTTCTAAAAATTTGCTGGAGTTTGAAGGAATGAGTATGGTTGGAGTTTGTACATCTTAACCAACTAATTGCACCAAACTTTGAGTCTGACTGCAGCTTCAAGGCTGAGCCACCCCACATACACACCTCTTTTGATAGAATAAGTCAAGCCACATGCCTCCTTTTCTTCTTCTTTTTCTTTGGATTTAAGTTATATATACCGATAACGTAATTTTTTACAATATTATTAGTTATTATTCTGATCAGGTTATCAATTAAGTGATTTGGTTGCGTAAAAATTTATAATACCACAATGCATAAAACTTAAGCTCTCCTTTTTTCAATCAAGGAGAAATTTCTCTTCAGATCTATAGATTTACTGTCAAAATCTAGGAAGAATAAAAGCTTCTAACATGAAATAATGTGATTCAGACCAAATATCTACACAAAAACATTTTCCCTTGGATAGAGAGGGAAAAAAAAGATATTCGTTCTGAATCCCATACCATCTCCACTGGGAGTGGTCACTTGGATCAATTTATTAACTTTTTTATGTCATAATTAAAGATCTATTTTTAATATCTCAACGAATAAGATTGTTCTCTTCACAAACTATACGTGAATACATTCACTTGAGCATTCACAATAAACATAATCTCTAGCTGGATTGTCCTAAGTCATCCAGTTCAGATTAACAAGAATGTTTTGTTTTAACATCAAAATCTGGGAACTCGCGATAACCAGATGTGAAATCTTTACATATAATAATGTAAAATAGATGTTAAATGTGAGCTTTGAAAAAGTTACTTATCCTTGCGTTCTATTCACACCATAAAGTGCAATATCAATGAACTGGACAAATCAATGACAAAATATAGCAGGAAAAGTGTTAGAAGAGGCCCACAATTAGGTATGCAAGCATGCAGGTCTGCAACAAATAGGTAGACCTCACAACTGCACGCACACTCAAGCCCACATGCAACAGAAATCTCCGTTCAGAATTTCTTTCTATAATAATATTTACAAATTAAGAGAATACTTTACAAACAACATTGATTCGAAGTAATTCTCTAATTAAGTAATGTCAATTCTCAGAATCAAAATCTCAGGACCAAAATCCCAATTCCCTACAACAAAGGGAAAAAGAAAAAAAAGAAAAAAGGAAGAGAAAATGGAGAGACAAGCTCAGACTCTAGATATCCTAGACATCTTTTTGCAATTACATTGGAAATAAAAATTTAATCCTTCAGAGACACAAGTATATACCAGAAGCACCTAGCTCTTGGTCAGAACCTTTGTTTGGCAACGCCATGCCTGTCCAGTTTAGTCTGCAAGACAAAAACAAAACTGCCATATAGGGAGCATAACTTTCTCCGAGGGTCACATCACGTACAAGTAGCGGTATCACGGATCAATATATGCTGCTTCACCCGATAGTGTAAACCTTCACAACCTTGGATGTATCACAGACAACTAGGTTCTCTGAATCAGTAGGAGTTGTGCAAAGCCAATTCACCTGATTAAAAAGCCCAATTGTGAGACATATATAAGAAACAATCAAGGCATAAAGTGGAAGAGAGAAAACATAAAAAGTAATGAAGTAGAACTCACTTTTCTGCTCAAACTTAAGCTAGATCGAAGGAAGTCGGAGCCAGTGCAAGTCTCACCAGCAATGAAAAACTTAGACCAATCCCATACTTTTACTTGTTTGTCATTTCCACCTGAAATTATGAACTTCCCTTTGTTTCCGAATGTTGAAAAAGTCCTAATAGAATTTAGGCAGAGTTAGTGCTGGCTGACGCAGTAGATTTAAGCATGCCATGCTATAAAGAAAACTTACACACAGGATACAGCAGCAGTGTGTCCTCCCAAAGAGTGATCAAGGTGCAGGTCTCCTCCATTTTGATTTCCAATTTCAGGATCAGCAGAAGAACCGCCAACTTTAGGGGCTGACTTAGAACCTTTCTTGGGTTTAGCTGAACTCTTGGACTTAACAGTTTTGACATCTGACTCAACGTTTATTATAGAAACAACTCCATCACCCCTAGCCACAGCACAAATCTTCACAAATTTATCCACCACATCAACGTCAGGAACAGCCAGAGCATGAACAAAGGCAGGGTTCAAACATTGTCCCGTATTACCTTTATTTCCCGTGTCAAGTGTGCCTACAGCAAACAAAGAGAACTTCAATAGCTGATTCAATCAACCTATATAAATCAAGGTGGCATTTTCTAGTACATTAGCTTGACTAAGAGTGTTGGATCCAGGTATGTATCTGTCTGGCACTACATTCAACCATTGGAGGTTTTGTATGCATCGTGAAGGATCCACGGGAAATGCCCATGTCCGTCCGAGATGGGTGAACTGAGATAAAATGATGATCGGGGTATCATATATGTCACAGAAAGGCTGAATTTGATTCTTCTGGAAAAATGGCGACAAGAGAACCACAAGTACATGTCACTGGCAGGAAACACTACTCATTTTCTTTAGGTCTCAGTGTCTCACTAGAATAGTCATGAATTACTTCTCGCCAATCGTGCTTAGGTGGAAAACTTGAAGCGTAGAAAACCACTCTTACAAAAATTAAGACACACCCAAGCTAAGAGATCTAAAACAATATTTAAGCAAGATACTTATTATAGTCAGTAAAAATGGGAGGAAGATAATCGACTATCTATTCCCAGTTCCCCTTTCTCACCACAAATTGAAATATCAATGATGCTGAGGACACGTTTGATTGAAAAAATGTTCTCCACAAAGGTATAAACTAGTCTAACCCTCTAGGTTTTCTATGTTAATCCCCTGTGATTAAAATATAGGGAGATAACTACCCAGATATTCTAAAACTTAGCGATTTTGTTTTTCCATCTACTGTAGTAAGGCATGCCTAAAACTCAGTGGATATGTAGCTAGTGTAGTAAGGCAGACCTAAAATTCAGATGTGCAGTTCTGGTGTAATAAGGCATGCCTTCAACTTGAAGGTACACACTACAATAGCAATTAATACTAGAAATTGCAGAAATACAAAAGAGTACATAGTATAAGGCTCAACATACCAAAGTCCCAAATCTTCTGGGGCCGACCCTTGGAGAAGTCCCATAGCACAAGCTTTGAATCAAGACCCCCAGTGATGACTAAAAATGAAACAACAAACACAAGATAACACCATCATCAGCTTCCAAGAAACAATTCTCCAAACATCATAGGAAATTGAATATTAAGTAGCAGGCTGTCACAACTTGTACATTTTACAGAAACCTTATGTACCACAACTTGAACGTTTTAAGAAACCTTATGTTACCATCCCATTTAGATTAAACAGGAGATTGGTTTCACAAGGAACCCTACATCAAGATTCTCTTGTAAAAAATAAAGGGGCAAAGGATGTCATATACAACGCATCTGCATCTCTTTGAAGACTCTCTCTCTCTCTCTCTCTCTCTGTATCCGTCACACACACACACATTGACAGAGAGAAACAGAGAGAGCAGCAGTAAAAAAAAAAAAACACTTTAAGTGACTTCAATAATAAAAACACATAACATGAATAGAAGATGGCAATTACTTGTAGATCATTGTAAAAATGGTATCATTCTTTACAAGATTATGACTAATTCGTTAAATTCTAGCCAATGCAAACATTCTGGAAACCTACCTGCTTAAAAATCACGAAGCGTACTAGAAGTACAACTTAAGAGGAAGAATTAGTTTCTCCAAGATATCTGAAGTCTGTGTATTAGTGGACATCACATACCTCTAAAATAACTTTACATGAAAACATTATCATACTTATAAATGTTTCCAAAAGCTCCAAGTAAGTGTCTCCCATTCATGAATTATTGAGGTCATTCACTTCAACGTGTATGTGGGCCATATGTATATCTATAGGGGGAAGGTCAATGTCAAGAAGGGGAAGAATGTAGGACACCTGAAAATTTTAGTCCAAAAAGTACCTTCCCAAGGTCTCCAAGGAATGAATTGAGCACCGCTACATATCTGATAAGATAGTGAAGGTCACAAATGATGATAGGTTCACAATAAGAACATAGTTCCCTATGCGAAGTTAGGGAAGAAAAAATGGAACTAACCTTCACAGCAAAATACAAAAAGGACTTCACATACCAAAAAGATAATACAAGAAGGGCAACAACAAATAAATAGAATGTTGAATAGTAAAATAGTAATTAAAATGAATGACATAAAAAAAATCACCATGTTTCTGGGGCAATGTACAAACTTGTCATAGTAATTATATAAAAAAGGATACACTTGTGTGGCCATCTCTCAATGTCTTGTACATGCGATTTTGGCGGATGTCAATGATCTGCAAAACAAGTAACACTCAGATGTCCAACATACTTACGGAAACAGCGAAACAGTTTAATCTCTTAAAAGTTTCAGAACTCATCAGTGTTATCTCTCATGGAAACAGAGAATCAGATGTTCAACATACTTATGGATATAGCGAACCGTCCTACCTTGACATCACCGCTATCATCTGCTGCAGCGAGGAAAGATGATTTTGAGTTGCAAGCAATCTGAAAAACAGAAAGGTTAGGCATGCAGAACTAGAATAGGTATTGTTTGAAAATATAGTATACCTATTTGAGGTACCTGAAATATGACCTTGTTAAATAGGAGAAATCATAAGAGATTAAAATGATAAGGGAAGATATGTAAACATCAAATAAAATAATGGACAAACCCTAATACTTATCCGGATGAACAAATACAGAGTAAATCCTAAATTTCTAATTTTAAGCCTGTACAAGATGAATCTGTTGGACATGACATTTAGACTAGAGCCTAAAACAGAGAATTGGGTGCACAATTGCCTAAAAAAGCAACAAGGGGCGTTTCTCGAACAAAGCCCTAAATTTTATCAAATATCTTCAGATTCGTCAATGTGGAGACATGGTGCAGTTTATTGCAGAGCCATCCACCTATTAGTGCGGTGGTTGAAGCATAAACATTTTACAGAATGGGATGAAGAGATAAGTAGTGTGTCACTTCCACTGGTTTCTGCACCTAGTCCTGAAATTACATCCACAAGTACCACTATTTGGGTTTGAAAGGCAAAGTGATCCACAAAGTTCACATGTCGAACTGGCAGCCACACGGAAAACCTCCTAAATTGATTCTAGCCAAACTCCCTGAGCTAATGCTCAAAAGAACCAAATAAATGGATCAGGTTAAGAGATAAGAAGAGTAAATAACTGATACATTTACCTGAAGTGCTAGGAACCAAAGTCCCAAAATACTAACAAGAACTTGAATAAGAGGCTAGAGGTTAATAAAGAAGCTGCTGAAGATAGCAAGATATCATATTACCAACTGAACTAATGATCGGGCATACTCCTGATAACATGACTAATGGAAAATAACAAAACGAGCACAAGGCCAGATTTCCACGAAGAGGAGAACAGTGTATATTTATACTGCAAAAACCCATTCTCAAATGGTAGGTAACTTCCAATGATATGGATAGTGAGACAAAGGAGAAAATATAAGGTTATTTTTTTGAACAGTGAGAAAATATAAGGTTATAAAAAGAACAAGAATAGCAATCATACCTGATTTATCTCATCCTTGTTGTAATTGTAACTGTGCAACAGTTTCGATGCAGTAACCTTCAGATACAGTTAAACTGGATTAATAACTAAACTTTTGTGCCCAAAAGTGATAAAAGAGAATAAGTGGAAAGAAGCCAACTCTAACCAAGTTACAACATAAAATTCAGACGGGAAGTTTCAGTCAAAAAGATCTTGATAAAGGTCAAAAGTAGCCATTTACGAGTACCAGAATCACACAAGAAGTGGTAAATTATAAAAGCATGTGAAAGAAAGAAGTTTTAAAAAAAGCATGGGAAAGTTATTTTGGAAAAATGATGGCATTACCATATTCACATCAAAGCATTTGACTTCACTTCCCAGTGAGATATAAACAACATCTTCATTCCCTGCACCATGGATCACATGTTTGAGATTGACGACTCTCACAAATTTCAATTATGATATCAACGCCAGCGGAAGGTTATCATCCCACCAACTAATGTATTACATTGCAGAAACAGAGATCTCTAAATCAATAGTAACTTAATTCTCAGTAACGGTCCTCAAAATAGCATATTATTTTGTCAAAAAGCGGCAGCATATGTTTGTAATTGGAATTTCTGTGTTAGTATTAGACTGTTGGAGTGGAATAGCAGAAATTCTTAAGTTAGACATGGTTTATGCCAATTATTATCTTCTTCTTTTTTTGAAAATAAATATGGTCTATTTCTATTATGTTTGACACATAATTAGGTGTCTTGTATTCACCAAATTATCAAGTCACCATTACAGTTTATTCTTGTTCATATTTCTCGCAAGTATCAGAGTTTTTACAATTATACTAAGAAACTTACGTAGAGTCTCTACCACCATAGTAGAGACCTAAGTAGCTTTTATTTCTATGTTTTAATAGCTTTACTATCCTTATCCCCTAGCCACAACCGTTAAACAACACCATGGGTATTCTTGGTAACAATTCCAGTGACACTACCACCTCATTCGAGGGAATTGTTTTGGCGACATCGTGCCTCTTCCCAGTTATCATTCTGACGGCGTTGCGTATATTACTCGTTACTATTCTGGTGACAGCACACCTCTAATCCAGTGGCTTTTTTGGAAACGCCACGCCCTTTTTGGCGACCGTTGTGGAGGCAGTGCGGCACTACCATTTTCAACCACTTGTATTCTTAACCTTCCGTGTGATCTTCTGGCAAATTTATGGCATGTTTCTTGGGAAATTCTCTGGAGACTACTTACTTTTTTATGTTTTCAAAATAAGCAAATTTGGTTACCCACCTTGAGTTTGAGGGAACAAGGGAGTCCGTGAAGTGCTAGTGTTAGAATACCCGAGTTAGAACATTAGCACTGTAAGTTTTTGAGGTCAATCTTTCTCCACTTAAATACCAGGTTTTTGATGGCAGCAGGGTTCGAACCCGTGACCGCCTAACCACACATCACGTATTGCGCTCTTACCACTAGACATCAATCAACTATGCCACTATTCCTAATTAGGTTGAGCGGTTTATATGAATTCTCTTCATCCCATCGGCTCTATTTAGGTCTTGATATGGTAAATTGCAAAGCTGAGACATCTGACTGAAAGAAAAAGGGGCCATATAGCATGTACCAAAGCTGGATACACTGCAATTAACTCAAGCATAGAAATACCAGTGGTCTCTCAAGCATGAAACGGAATCCTCCTAGACCAATATGTTTTAGCTCTTACAAAGTCCCAAAACACCAGCCCCCTACATTGTTCTGTCTAGCATCTTAGGGTTGTCAATTGGGAAAACCTAGAGCAATACAGTATATCTAGATGCAATAAACCCTTGTTGATGCAGCCTAATTTCTTTTAATCACACAATACCCAACTAAATTGAACAGTGAGGATTCATAGAGCCGCTCCCAACAACCGAGGCATAGTTGTCGTTGTTGTACAGAATACCAACTAAAAAACAAGAAATTTGACAAACCTGGTTTGAAACACATTGATGAAATTTGGTTACCATTTCCAACATCCATAGTAAAGATTTTATCTTTGCACCTCAAATCGAACCAGCACACACAACCATCCTATTAGAAAATGATCAAATAAGTAACTAAACAAAAAGAAACAGTGAGAGACTTTGAATACAGTTGTAATGTTTCTAATCAGCAAAATTCATAACAAAACTTTAACGCCTATCCTGAATCTGGGTGTCTAATTGTACAAAATATGGAAAAGTGTTCACTGCACCTCATCAGCTGTGGCAATAAAAGCAGGGCGATTTTGAGAGGCAATACAGCAAGTGGTGCTGCCTTTATGACCCTCGAGCTTTCTTGCTTCCTCCATTCTTACTTGCTACCTCTTTTCAGTTCCCAACATAAAAACCCCCTCTTCTTCTTGTTTCTTTTATGGTCGAAACGATGTCGTATATTTAATTCCTGAGGGGTGTGAATGGTTTGGTTAAAAATCCATCCCAACCCAAGATCGATTTAATAAATCAATGTTTTTTCAGGTTTGGTTTGATTAGATTTTAAATTTTTGAAAACCAGTAGATATTTGGTGTGGTTTTGATTTTATTAAAATAAATTTTAATAAAACATTCAAATTAAATGCAAAAGATAAGAAATTGACCGCACATCCAAGTTAGCACATTTCATAAAAAAGCAACCCAAGATAAAGATCCATTGTTAGCGTGGGTACAAAAGGACCGCGCTTTCAAGGGCAAAATTAATATTTTGTAAAAGAAATTTACCTTAATACAAAAATTAAGGATTCCATCCAAGCTTCAAAACTTATTTTTTCGTGACTTATAAAAAAGTCACGCAGAGGAGTCCTAAGATAATACGTGCACAAAATTATGTTATATTTTGTAAATATAATTTCAATAATGATAAAAGATTAAAAAAATGATATAGTAACGTTGAGATATATTAGTACGATTCAAGTAATAAAACATATAAAAATGGTATATTAACCATGATTAAGTCACAATTTTATACAAAATCACATGATATGCACTTATTAGTTTGATATAGGCAAGAAATAAGTATTTTCCAATCGGAAGTAATAGGAAACAAAAATGAATTTTTGATGTACGAGTCACTACAATCTACAGAAGAACTTATCCCCAAAAAAAAATAGAATGCCCCAATCAAATGAAATTCGTTACAATAACTTCGGATTGGATGATAGGAAAAATGTCCTTACATAAATCTTGGATATGGGAGAGTTATAATCAACTTATTAGACACATTTTATGTAACCCAGTATTTGCTTATCGTATGAGTTATGTTTAGTGGAAATGTAAATGTGAAGCTCAAAAATTTGAGATCCTCGCAGTACTGATGCCAAGGATATTGCAAGCATGGTTTTTGGGCGACAAAATGCGGGGTTCACTAGTATTATTTCTCTCCGTCAAACTTATTATGAGGTGTCGTGTCAAGTACGATTGTAAGTTTGAAATATGCAAATATTAGATTAAAATCACTAAATTGGTAAATGATATTCTATACTTACGTGACCTTGAGGAAATCTGATCAGAGTGTTAATGCTCCCTCCACTAGCAAGGGATGATAAGCAAAAGTTTTTAATATATAGTCATTGATATTAAGCAATTGAAAAATTATCATGTAATCATTATTGGCGAGCAAAAATAAAAATATCAATTTTGTCATTGTTTGTGGTGATCAAAAAACAATACGTTCGTGATGGAAAAAACTAGTGATGTAACAGAAGCTCTTGGGAGTCGAAGGAGAATAATGGTAGGTCTTAAACTTTTGACAAATAGTAGTAGACCTTACTAGTACAGAAATTTTGATGTGTTCTTTCATTTTTAAGCTGAAGCTCTTTTTCTTGCATATTTATTCATTACGAATTTACGATATTTTTGTGAAATTAATACATGTTATAACCTGAAAACTTTATGAACATAATTCTTCATTGAGTCCAATCAAAATCACAATTCACCTCCCTTTTGTACTCTCACAACTTACTGTTCTTGATAGATTCTTAATAATTGCGACTTCATTTGTTTCGTTATACCTTTATAAATGAAAATCGGAAGATTACAGCTTTAAGAATCAGTCTTCTCTTCTAGCTCCTTATAACTTGCTTCAAAGTTAACTCCATGATCATGGCCACCAATTAATTTTATTTGACATATCTTCCTCAAAATATAGTCAATGAATCAAAACCGACCCCAACATACTAAAAATGATAAAGAGGTAACAATCATGGTCGACTTTTCAATTTTATTTGGGGGTTCGCTTAAAAAAAAAGGGTTCGCTTAAAAAAAAATTATTTGGAAATCAAAATGTTACACCTTTAGCTTAAAGCAAAAGGATTACCAAGTCCTAAAAGCCAATGGAGGAATACAAAAAAGATAACAAAAAAAAGTGTGACGCCCATGAAAAAGTACGGGCGAAATAGAAGTATTGACATGTCTTTATGTTTAGTTGTGGAGTCAAAAATTCTAGTAATAAGGGATTTAAAAGGGGGAAAAAATTTACCTTATTTATCAGTATAATTTTTTAACGAAGAGAATTTAAAGCAATTCAATTCTCAATAGGTAGCACCGCCACTATTTAGGGTGACAAACTTTTGAGGAAGTGTGGATACGACACTTTCGGCAAATATCACATCACAATGGGAGAGGACATGAAAGAGTTTTATCACAATACAATTTGCAGTAACTCCGTTCAATTCAATAGCCTTTTTGTGCCATTCTTGACAAATATTGATATTCAATCGAATCCAAACTAGAACTTCAATCGAATATCTCGGATTCTAAGACCCACTACCACTACAGAAAAGGAGTTTGCCCTGTTCCTAGTTTAATATACACAAGTCTACAACCTCAAACTCAACAATGTGAGTCAAGAAGCAGAAAAAAAAATCGGATCAAAAGGCTAACTTTACATTTTCTTATACATTTTGTAGAGGGAAAAAAGGGGAGAAAAATTCACAAAGATTTGAACTTTATGCTTTTACTGTGCAAGCAACAGTATGAGCCCACCATTTAAGACTATGTTTGATGTCAATTTCATTTCTTGTGTTTGGTACTTTCCAATTAATCAATTGATTCATTCTCTTCTTCTTTTCAAGAACTTCCCATGCTTCTGAAAGATAAGGCGTTGCTCTTGACTCATCAGATTTCTCAAAAAATATCACTTTTTGTTGATCATTATCACTATCCCTGTTTTTGCTCAATTTGTGTAAACCTGGAATAATCTCAACCAAACTAGAGTTAACATCTTCTTCTGAGAATTCAAATCCAAGATCCATAAACCCTTTTAGCTCTTCATATTCTAGCTCTGATAAGCTCTTGTTAAGACTCTTTTTGGTTCTTCTTCTTCCCTTTACTTTATTTGATTCTGTTTTTTTACTAAATGGTTGAAAATAGGTTGATGGTAGAACTGAGACTGGTGAAAAAGAATGTGAATTATAGCTCAAATCATCACTTTGTGACTCTATTTGGAATTCCAATTTTGGTGAATCACCTACTACAGTTTTTGGTGTATTTTCTTGAATTTTGTGATCTGGGGTTTTCTGTGATTTTGAATGTTTATTGAGGATTTCAACATTGAACCAACATGAATCAAAGAGGTTAAGAAAAGACTCCAGGTCCATTAATGGAGGCTGAAAGAAATTTGGAAGGTAGTATATCAAATACTTACAAGTTTTGTGGAAAATGCTTATAGAGATGAACTAAGCTCTGCTTGTATGTATATATTGATCCTCGTGATCAAAATGCCCTTATTTGTTCCTTATATTACAAAAATGCTTCAACACATTTTTTTTTTTTTGTTTACACGTTTTGCAGTGTCGGCTTGGAATATTTATATTTAGGAAAATGTCACTGTACTTATGAAAGTGTACTTCAAAAGATTGTGTAAGTTTGTCTGTTTGTTTGTTCCTTTTTTTTTTTTTCTTAAAGATTGTGTTAGTTGAGTAAGATCTCTCGGTCGTTCCAAGGTCTATAGTTCCACTTTTATCTTCTTTCATGTTCTATTTATAGGAAAAAGAAAAAGGAATAACTTACTTGTAGGTTAACTTTTGGAACTGAATTAATTTTCCCCTTCGTAAAATGACCCTTTTCAACCCTACAATTAGGCAGAATGTATCAGTAGGAGTGGTTTATTGGACCATCACGGAAATTCAACTAATGAGTTCAGCGGCATTTGGTTAAAAAAGTTGAAGGAGAGTTTTTTGGCTAAAATTTATTAGTTCTTGCAAAAATTATGTTCTAACTAAATATTGAATTTTACCACTATCTCCCGTTAAAAGAGTTTTACCCTATTTTATTGGACATTGCAATACGATTGCTTAAATGGGAAAGAGTGCATCTAAGAAATCAGATTCAAAAGTTAAACGACCTTTTTTACCCTTCAACCAATTAATACTCTTATAATCGTTTTGTATATAAATGTAAATACACAGTTAAATAAATACCTTTTCTGCCATATTTAATTGTATAATGAATCAGCCACAATAATGTCTTTTGACTGTCTCAAAATATAATGTTTTTAACACATTTGACATTATGTGGTTATTAATTCTTTGTATTTATAGTTAGAGTAAATTTCAGGGAATATTTAATCTGTTTTTATTCTAAATGGAGACACGAAGGGTTAAGTTTGGTATATGAAGCGTTTTATAACAACAAAAGGCAGTAAATTTGAGAACACCAAGATACTATATAATGCTTGGGCTATTTACAAATTCTTAAATGTGATGGGAAAAACAAGGATCACTGATGATTCCAATTGGAATAAGAATACCATGGATTACTGATGATTACAACTAGGAACAAGGATACACATGGTAGTGCCTTAAAACACCAATGAAAGTTGTTTTTGTTGTTTTTGTCAAAGAAAGAAATCGAGACGAGCAAATTCTCAGCAAGGAACCAAAAGTTGAGCTCCTTGAACTCAAACCCTATCCTTGAACTCAAACCCTATCGATATCCTCATTCTTTGTTAGGCAATTTTCTTTGTTTGTTTTGTATCTGTATGTTCTGAATTTTTCTTTTCTTTTTTACTTCTAAAATTCTTTGGTTAAATTTGGCGTGTTAAATTTTCTCAAGTATATTCAATAAATCTAGCTTCTGTGTGCGTTACACGTGCATTTTGTGTGCTGCACGTGGCACGTGTATCCATGTCAATTAGTAAAAAAAAAAATGAAAATCTCATATATATTTTTGTTAAACATGTGTGTGAGGTAAACAATGTACTACTTACTAGGTCCCAACAATTCTGCTTGTACTGCCATGAGTTTCATCCAAGACAAATAGCCTTGCCAAGCTAAAATATGAGATTTTAAGATTCATTTTTGCATTAAGAAGAACATTCCTAGCTTTGAGATCATGATGAATGATGCGAAGTCTAGAATCCTCATGGAGATAAACAATTCCCCTAGTAATGGCTCCTATGATTTTTTATCGCACTTCCCGATCCAATTGCCTACATTTAACTCGATCTGGGGACAAGATCAAGAATATAACTTACAAGTTAAACTTCAATACATTGCAAATCACTTAAAATATTATCACAAGTAATATCCATAATAAGGGAAATTGGTTTGTTAATGCAAATAAGGTGGACAACCAGACAACACGTCAAATTACACTGACAAAGTCTAGTATCTAGAATTCTAGAGTTTTAAGTAAAATTCAAAACTTATTAATGCTCAAGATACATGATAAAAATTAAGCAACGCATATCAAATAAAAAGTGGTCAAGGCTTGCATTTGGAACAAATTTATAGACAAAGTCTCTCTATTCCGTCTAGGGAAAATCCCAACAACCAAACCAAATTCCTGTTGAAGCTTGGCAACCAACAAAACCTCATTGAAAAAAATTGAGCATTTATAAATTAAACAAAAACCTAGATTCCTAGAAAGTTGAGGTCCATTATATGAATCATGTGTGTCTGTTTTAACAACATCAAGTAGGCCTGATCACCTTGTATATAGAACCAAATCCGCCCAGTCCCAAACATTTGAGAAGTTATATGCTACTGCTATGATTGTAGAGATATCATATTGCAGGGACTCTACAGAGCTAATATCATCTGCGCTTATAACTTCACCAATTTATATATATATATATATATATATATATATATATATATATATATATACACATAGATATAGTAGCAATAGCACAGAACAAATGAGTGAAATATGGTACTAAAAGTTCAACTTTCCTTAATCATATTGTCTGTTAATAATCTACGCTTACTCTGAACTCTGCCCAGTAGCTTCCTCTTTCGCCTCTTCATAAAGATGACAGAAATACAAACAATAGGAATAATAATTATAACTGTTAGAACAACGATAATGATCACAGTTTGAGCTGTTTTATCATCCTTCCTATTGGAGCTGTTTTTATCATCCTTCCCTATTGAAGTTATTTTACCATCATTCTAATCTTTTGGGGTTGTTTTACTATCATTTCCTACAAAAATGCTTCAAGTAGTATGTTATTAATTTTTAACTACTCCTCAAATTAAAAAGAAAAAAAGGCATATTCCTCAAGTTAAAAAGAAAAAAAAGGCATATTCTCTTTCTCATTTCACTTGTACTACTTCTCTTTTCAGGTAATTTCAAAAACTAACACTACACGGAGTATTAAATAGCACAAATGCAACATTGTTCCTATTTATAATATGCTCTTCTTTAACACAAGTCTGTGTGACCGTGTTGAATTATGTGACCCTCTTAACACATCTCGTGAGTGGCACGTACATCTTGTGCGCCACACGTGCATCCCGCGAATCACATATATATTATTGTTAAACACGTATCGACTTATACATTTATTATTGTGACAAAACAACCAGCGCACTACAATTTAAACAAGTGCAGATATTGGCTGAGATTTTGGACCTTCCACATTGCCGCTAGCATATTTTCCAAAGGGATCACCAGTAGCAGCATCTCTTAAATTATCCAATAATTTTCTGGTTAAACTCCTTAGATCTTGAGGCATCCTCAGTGTTCGACATATAAATTGAGTAGAAAATGACCTAGTAAATAAATACACACGAAGAAGCTAATGAAATTTTGCCTTACTGTACAAAGAAAAAGCAATATTTATATTGTATATACAATATAATCTCATAGAGAAGGAGATTTGAATAAACCCTTTTGTGTTCCTATATCTATGATGGCTAAAGGTATTAATATGCAGTAGAATAATTGAGAGATGCGTGCAAATTGATCCGGAACCTAAAGGCAAGACGAAGGAATATTAAGAAGGATGATGCATGTGGCTTAAAAGAGGAAGTAAATGAATGCGTATAGTACTGATAAAATGTCACTCTCAATAATATGCCCTTTCCTCAAAGGTAGTGAGGATGCTGAAACATGACTAAATAGAGGCCTCACTTATTGGGGGTGTAACATGTCCAAATACCAAACACCAAACACCAAACTCAAACCATCATGTTAGTGAAATAACACCTTAAATTCAATGATGACTTTTTCATGCTCTTTTACTACTAAGCAGTGCTCACTAACAATCATTACATAGCATCAATCCAACTATACAAAAAGGTCAAGTTTCACTTTCTATAATTTCTGGATCTTGATTCTTTACTTCCAAGTTCCAATCAAGAACCAATCATGGAGCTGCATTAACTTCTTAAACATCCTGGTAATTCAGATAAGTTTGGCTTAATGATCTGGACATAATCTCCAGGTAATTGATAATGATTTAAATACAACAGGTACCGCGAATTCTGTTTGCGTATTGTTTACTCATTTCTAAGCAATTGGATTCTCTGAAATGCAAAATGTCCAAAACGTGCATATTGTAGCTTTCGTGACTATCAAAACAACGTCAAACGATGAATATCGTGGCAACCCTGCAGCAACAAAATTAAACTAGACAATTTGTTCAATGTTTATATCGTAAAGTTGCTATCAATCACAAAGTATAAATGCACAACTATTTGAAATTAAAGTTGATGGTTATGATGAGTTTGAGAGCTTTTAAATATTATTCGTACGTGGAGCTCTTGCAAAAGAAGTATACGACCTGTTTGTAAAAGATGGGAGGAAAAAATGGAAAAAGGAAAAGCGAAACAAGAAAAGGAGGAAAAAAAGAATCCGATTACAAAAAAGGGAAAAATCAGGTGTCAAAGAAACGAAAAGTGGAAAAGAAAACAAGGAAAGAAGGAAGAATAAGAAAAAAAAAAAAAAAAAAAAAAGGAAAAGAAAACATGGAAAGAACAAAAAAATGAATTATGTTAGGAAAAGGGGAGAAATCAGATTGGAAAGGAAAAGCAAATTAGCAAGGAATGAAAATAAAGGTATCACTAATCATCATGAATTTTGAAAAAGGTAAAAATAAATCATGTGGGTTCTTGTAAAGAATGTGTTTTTGGCCAAAAGTCATGTATGGGCCTGAACTGTCCCCCGATTTTTCACTTTCGTACCCAACCCATGGTCGTACTCATATAACCCTTCAAGACAACTGTTAATGTGCCATTTAAACACAATTATTGAGGTGGCAAAGCGCGTGCAATGCACTGCTCTAAAAGGGCGTGAGATGCCAATTTTTTCCTTTTTAAATTTTTTAATCATTAAAAAAATAATTATAAAGAAAAAACTTATTTTAAAACAATTTAACTAATAAAAAAAAACATTTAAAAAAAATCCTATAACCCGCCCCACCGTCCCCCCGATCCGAAGCCGAATCCACCGCATCGCGTCAATTTTTTTTCCGAAGTTTTATTCCACCGTCGTCGCCGTCGCTCTTCTCTTTTGCTTTGTTCAAATACAAAGAAATTCGAGCCCTTAATGGACCAAAAAAATCAATAGTCCATGATTTCTCCATTAATGGACCAAAAAAATCAATAGTCCTTTGAAATAAACACACAAAAAAAACCCTTCATCCAAACACACACCTTTACTTTTCTTGCTTTTCCTCTTTCTTCCTGCTGCTGCTATTGATGAAGATTTGTTTTTTAAAGTAAATTGTTTAGAAGGAAAAGAATTAGTTGGGAGTGGGAGGACGACGGATGGCTAGTGGAGAAGAAGAAAAAGAGACGACGGAGAGGGGCGGTGGGGGGGGGGGGAGGAGAGGGGTGGTGGGTTTGAAGAAGAGGAGAGAGGGTTGGGGGGGGGGGCGCTGAAGAAGATGACTCTTTTTCTTTTTACTTTTTTTTTTTTTTGTAAAATCCTTTTATTTTTTTTTTTTAAAGCTAAAATCCACATGGCTCCGTCTTATTTGTTATTTTTGCGTGTGAATTACACGCACCATTTGTGTGTTGTTGCATATTTATTTTGTGTTTAAATGACACATTAACAATTGTCTTGAAGGGTCCATATGGTACGACCCTCAGTTGAGGGGTCTAAATGAAAAATCAGGACAAATTCAGGGGTCCATCTATGACTTTTGCCTTCAAGATATAACTAGTACTCCTACTGGGCTACTTACAAATTTGAGGCATTTTTAAATCAAATTATTAAAAAATATATATATTAACTAGTGTAAGGCATCATTGTTGCTTAAGTGAATGTTTGAGAACCAATAAACAAACAAAAAAAATGTGTACTTTCAAGAGGTGGCTTAGTTAAAAAATAAAAGATTCAGAAAGTACTGTTCTTTACACTTTTCACTCGAAAAAGTACAAAATTGGCAAGTTTGGCATATCGAATGTCAGTGTTGATGTAAAATCAGAAACTTCCGATTCTCCTTATCTTTGCATAAAACAATTTCAAATTTCCCTTTCAGGATTAAATAGCCATGTGAAGGGTAGTGTAGTAAATGCAACCACCTGTTATACACCAATAATTATGGAAAAACGAGTACCAACAATCTCACGTGCCAAATAGCAAAACGCACGTGGCTACTAAATACTGTATAGTGTCGCTTTGACCACGTAACGAATCTGAATTAATATAAAAAAAATGATTCCGTGTTGCCATACACGCAATGGCAATGAAACCTATAGTCCTACCGATCATTATCTGTGTAAACACATAATTTATGATTTGATTTTAAATTAATTTTTGATCTATCTATTTCTAGTGAACACTGCCTCCTCATGTAGATAAAATAATGAAAATCAACGGAAACGTGGCGCTTAAAGCTTTTGTTCCTTTCTTGTTAAATGCTTCAACTAACTCGGACGGAATTTTTAAAATAAAAATAGAGCGATTAAAACCTGAGGGTGGGGGGCAAGAGATAGAATTAATTTAATGAAAAAGATTGATAATGATATAATCACACGGTTTCTTCTTTATTTATTTCTTAAGAAATTAATACTATTTAGTTTCTTGCCTCCCCCTTTGACGATGCTAATGCTTTAGCCGGTTTTGTCATTCTTATCATACACTGTAGTGGAGTATTTTGATCTTGTTGGTTCTCAATTGATGTTAATTATTATATTGTAAATTTGTGATATCAAACCACTTATTGAGACTTTATGCAATAGTTTAGAGGCCAGGACGGCAGTCGGCAGAGGGAAGAGTATGTCAATGGTTCAATAATCATTTCAAGAGCCAACAAAAAATGTTGAATATTGATATGCAAAATTCCAATGACTAGAAGACTGATCAAGGGGAGATTCAACTATATAAACGAAAATTGAAGAAGGAAGAAACATGCTTGAGCACTATTACTAACCTACTACATTTCAAAATCATTCTTCTTCCTTCTTCTCTAGAAGCTCTTTATTCTAAAGCTGTACGTATTGTATTAATTCTTGAGTACTTCTACACTTAACTAGTAAACACTCCTTTTTGTTGGTCAACAAAGATATTTATTTATATTATGCATCTTTTATGTTTAAGGGATAGTCATACATTCCACTCAGAATCATATGAGTCCTAGTCTTCTAAGGTGTAAGAGGAATTAGGCAGAAAATTGTTGGTGATAAGCAAATTGTAAACCATAGTTATTGTGTTTGGTGATCGAAGGACTACAATTAGTTCGCGTGTAAAATTACTTACATTTTTATGCTCGAGTAAAACAAGATTGATCATAGTGCATGGAAGCCATTCAATTAAAAATAAAAAATAAAAAACCTAAATAATATAGGCTTATCGAACGAGTTTATAAACTGAGTTTGCATCTTCCTCTCACTTTCCAATTCAATTTCTGATATGATTGTGATTACTTACTTGTTTATTCATATTGTGAGCTTAAAGGATTTCCCAGAATTAGTTTCCAATAACTTAAGTTTTGACAATCAAGTTATTCCACGAAATATTTTGAAAAATCAAGAAACACTCAATTCATCTCCAATCCTCTTGTGTGTTTTATCAGTTATTTTCCAAAAAAAGAAGAAAATATTTTTTAGTGTTTAATTAAAAAAAAAAAATTCTAAGAATACATTTTTCACTAAAAAGGAGGGAAATCTTAGTAGTTCAGTTGGTTGACTATCTGAATTTTTACCTTGTTGGTGAGGATTCGATTCCCCACTATAATCCCCTCCCCCATTTCCCCTTCCCCTATCCCCATTTAAAAAAAAAAAAAAAAAAAAACTAAAAAGGAGGTTTTTTTTCTCATATATGGACAGGGTCATTTTCTTTACAAGATTTTAACTTTATTTAATATCACTTGCTCAACCAACAGCATTTACACATCATTATTAATTTTTGATACTCAGAACTTCATCAGATTTGCCAATACTATTTTATATTTTTTTGGAAACCAAAGCATTTTCTATGAAAAATCGCCGGGGGTGGGTTTCTCAGAGCATGACAATTTTGAATTACTACTATAATATTTGCTGAAAAGGTTTTGGAAGACCTATCAAACAAATAGTGATGGAACTGGATATTTTTGACTAATTCTGACTTGGCCTTAGCCTGCTGCCTTATTTCTTGAGGAAAAAATATATACATGTATGAAACACTGACTCATTCTTCTCCATTTCTCGACCCTCAATTCAATCCACATTACGACTTGCATTGACTAGTTTAATGCCAATTCCAAAACCCACTACCAAAATACAAATTTTACGAGTTGACTTTGCTCCTATATTGGAATTGCAACTTCAAGCTCAACAATGTGACTCAAGAAGCTAAAAAACAGGATCAATATGCTAATTAATTTGCCTTCCTTTTGAAATTTTGTAGTGGGAGAAGAAAAAAAAAGGAGAGAAAATTTCACTAAGATTTTAAGTTAAGCCTTTGCTATGTTGTTTTACTGTGGAAGCAACAGTATGAGCCCAACATTTGAGACTGTGTTTGATATCAATTTCATTTCTTGTGTTTGGTACTTTCCATTGGATCAATGCATTCATTTTCTTCTCCCTTTCATGAACTTCCCATGCTTCAGATAGATAAGGCCTAGCTATTGACTTGTCAGATTTCTCAAAAGAATCCACTCGTTGTTGATTATCATCACTATCCCTGTTTTTGCTCAATCTATGTAAACCAGGAATAATATCAACCAAACTGGAATTAATATCTTCTTCAGAGAATTCAAATCCAAGATCCATAAACCCTTTTAGCTCTTCAAATTCTAGCTCAGATAAGCTCTTGCTAAGACCCTTTTTGCTTCTTCTTTTTCTTCTTTCACCCTTTACTTTCTTTGGTGCTCTCTTTTTAGGATCAGGTTGAAAATGGGTTGCTGGAAGAACTGAATCTGGTGAGAAAGAATCTGAATTGTAGCTCAAATCATCACTTTGTGACCCTAGTTGGATTTCTAACAAAGATGAGTATTCATTTGAAGTTTCTAGTGAATTTTCTTGAATTTTGAGATCTGGGTTTTTCTGTGAATTTGATAAAAGGGTTGAATTTGAATGTTTCTTGAAGATTTCAAGATTGAACCAACATGTATCAAAGAGGGAAAGAACAGCCTCAAGGTCCATTAATAGAGGTTGAAAGAAACTTGGAAAGTATTAAAACACAAGTTGCTTAGAGAGGAGGATTTTGGGTTTGTGAGAGTATATATATTGATCCTGTTCACCAAATTGCCCTTTTTAGTTGCTTATAATACCAAAATACTTCAACTTTTGATTGTTAACACGCTTTCTACTTTATATTTTATTTGGAAAATGTTGTTGTACTTATCAAAGTGTTCGGACCAAACCTGTTGATTATAGAGTAGCTGACGAAAGATGTAACTCTCTAGGTTTAGTTACACTTATGCCCTTTAATATTTCCTCCAAACTATCTTAGGTGCTTTAACCTGTTTGAAAAAAGTACATATTTACAGTTGAGGTTGAATCTTTTTAAAAACTTGCAATTGTTTTCAAACCTGAACAAACTTAAAATTTTGCAAGTGAAAGTTTGAAAAAACTTGAAAATCCCTAAATATATTTTCCAAACTTTAAATTTTAATATCTCAAATTTGAAGTTCAATAATGAGCTAATTTGATAAACAAAAAGTTATGTGAAATAATCAGCCGAAGTGCAAAGATAGCCGCTTGAAAGACCATTATTTAACGCATAGCCATTTATAATTTTTTATTGTTGATTTAGCCATTTCAAAATCAACTTCGAAGTAGAAAACATCTGAATATGAAATTGTAAAGTTCACACGTGATCTGAAGTTTCTTGTACAAATAAATTTCAGACATTTATGAAGTTTAGTTTGACAGCTCCAAAGTGATGAATTCCAGGAGATACGTAGTAAAGATCAATACTTTTAAAGTTTAAATGACTAGTTAATTTTCCTAATCAGATTTTATCATTTGCATCATTTCTTAATTGGAAAATAACGAGACAATGGAATATGGAGGGTGATGATGTGTCCTTGAAGGAGAGTGAATGATTGCGTATGGTATAAAAGTATGACTCGTCAATCTCATTAAGATGCCCTTTTCTACGAAGGTTGTGCGGATGCCAATATGCTAAAACAAGGAAAATATTAAATAATGAAAACCTTACATATTACGGAAAGAAAAAAAGCCTGACGTATTAATTGGGGTGTGACATGACCAAGGAGATAAGGGAAGCACCAAACTCAAAACCATCATGATGTGAAATGACACCATAACATTTAGTAAATGAAATGCAGACTTTTTCTTGCTAATTTCTCTACTCACTAACTAACAATTGTTGCATCGATCCAACTAAAAGGAGGGTCAAGTTTCACTCCTTATTCCGAGATTATATTCTTTACGGAATTCCAATCAAGAATCAATCATGGAGTACCATTGATTATATTATTATTATTATTATTACTATTTACATCATTCAGATAAGCTTGGCATACCTAAGATCTAATCTCTAGGTAATTAATGGATAATCACCGGGAGGAGTAATAAAAACTACTATAGTAGCAACAATCCCCTGAATAGTAGGGTATTTTCACCATTTCACAATGTGACTGCACATAGATCTTTTCACCTTTTCACAATGTGACTTTTCATAATGTGACTGGTCACTGCTAGACTAGTACTCTGTGTATTTTGATATATTTATATGACTAGTGGCATTTGGCCTGTCCTAAGCCCGAACCCAAAATTAAGATTAAACGTTAAATTTGTAATTTTTTCTTATTTTCACACTCTTTGTGACATTAAGTTATTGAAAGATTACTCCGATATTTTCTGCAAACTCTTTAAAACTAAAGACTTCCCATATGTTTAAATTGCACAAAAATATTTAAAACTTGAACAAAGATTCCTTTTTTGTCTTTCCTTTAGAACTTTTTTTTTATCTTCAAACAAATTCATGAAATAAAGTGTCTTAATTTTTTAACAACATCCAATATGAACTATAACGTTTTCTTTCAAAAAGACGAAAAATAGTTTGGTTCTAGAGACATCAATTATATGCTATATTTATTCTTCGTTGAGATTTTAATGAGGTTACTTATAAACAAAGATAATACTCAAATAAATATAAATGAAATTTTATACTTTACTAATATTTTTAGATGTTAATTTCAATTAAATTATACAAAGTGTATCGAAAAGATGAAGAAAATTATTAATTTTCTCAATAAAATTAGATTTTTCTTTTAATTTCTAAAAATTTATGTGATGGGAAAATGACTTTTTTTTTCTTTTGTTAGTTTAAGTGGAACATTATTTTACAAAATGTACATCTTAATTATTTTCTCAAACACAAATAAATATTCAATGCTTCATGATTCATTTAACCATGTTTTCTTGTGTTAAGAAACACTACCTAACATTTTCTCAAACTGCCAACGGAAAAAGATACTCAAGAAACATAAAAAGTTTACTCCCTTTTGTCACAAGTTGTTTGACATTAGTACTTCTTGGAATGCTGAAGTTTGTTTCATTAACTACATATTTTCAAAGATGTTCTCAACATTTAAACTACTCCATCAAGTTCAAATTACAGTTTCTTTTTATGTAATTTTTAAGTGCAGATATATTTATTAAGAAACATATCTATGAATTCATACAAAAAATTGAACTGACTAACTGCGTAGTACGACTTGTATTTTTTTAGATGAATGGAGTATAAGCTACAATTTACATTGTCTGTTAGGTATAGAAACTATTATTCAGTACGCGTGCAATAAATTTTAAGAAGATATTATAATACACCAAATAATATCTGCAAAAAAAAGGGTTAATTTTGTTAAGCAAGAAAGATACAGCTAATCAACATACAAACCAACAAAACATGCCAATCAAAAGATTTAATTTTCAATATAGTTAATAAATGATTAGATAAAATAAAAGTTTAGGTAACAATATCTAATCCAAATGAAGACCAATTATATCTGTTAAATTTTCAAAGTCTCACATTAAATAATCAAAGAGCTGTTAATTACAGAAACTTCAATTTTTGTGAGCAATACATATTTTAATTAAGGTAACTATGAATGTGGTGTATTCTCTCATTCAAATTATGCATAGTGACATGTCTCTTTTAGTTGACATCATCACAATTCACAATTTCTTAAGCGTTTTAAGAGATCCTTAATTTTTTTTAAATTTACCAAAATTGGTTGCGGCACCTTAAATAATAAAGAAATAAAGTAGGAGTAAAAATAAGGCATATGAAAAAGTTGTAGTACATGTCACATTCCCTTCAAAAAAGTTAGTCTTAGGGTTTTGTATTATCAAAAAAAGATGTCTTGATGTTTTTAAAACACCCTATGATAGATGAAACAATAAAAGACAAATATAGGGGCAAATTTGGAAGAAGCAACCCTTAGTTGGCAACCCTTAGTCGTAATGTAACCAAAAAATTTAACTAAGGACTACAAAAAAGTTAGATTGACCCTTATTATATATAGTAATATTGACAATTTTCACCATATTGAAATATGTGATCATCTCATCTAAAAGTTTAAGCTGTTAGAAAGAGCACATTTTTAATATTTAATTATATTCTCAACACGTCTCCTCACGTGCAGGCCTGATTTTTTTCATGGGAAAACACGTGGAAATTCTTTTTAATAATATGTCGCGGTGAGATTCGATCTGAGGACCTCTGCCCGCTCTGATACCATATTGAAGTGTGTGATCATCTCATCTAAAAGTTTAACCTGTTAGATAACACACTTTTAATATTTAATTATATTCTCAACAACACGAGCTAACTTTAGAGTTGATAAGCCCAAGGTTTATTTTCTTATCATCGTGGGGGGTGTTGAGTCTCCCATCAGACATAAGCTTGTAATTTGCTCTTTTTATATGATTTTGAACCATCTTACCACATGAACTAACTTTTGGGATTTATAAACTATGTCCAAGATCCATTTTATATCAAGTTTACTCCTTAAATAAAGAAGATTTGTGTTTGTAACATTTTTCACTTGTTAAAAACAGTCTAAACTGTCAAGTAGGCATATGGTATTTTATTTACTGCTGAAATAGAAAACTGAATGTTCCTTTTTCCATTTAAATAATTAAATTTCGCGCCAACATGAAGGGTAGTAAAGTAAATTCACAACTAGTAACACGAACATTAGTACGCGGATTTTTGAACTTGGAAGAAATGCAACAAAAAGAAGTGGGAATAAAATCTCACGTGCCAGGCCACGAAATTGACGTGCTTTACTATACAATTTAGCCACATAAAAATGAGTTAAAACATGATTTTACGTTCCCACTCACTCAATGGCATACCTACTTCCGGTCATTAACACAGTATCATAAAATGATTTTTAAGAAAATAAATAATTGGAGTTTCAGTTTATTTATAGTTGTTTTTGAATTTTAATTCATTATTAAGTCTTTTATTTGACTTAATCTTGCTTTCTAATGTCACTGCCTCCTCATGTTCATAAAATAATTTGAAGGAACTGATACGTGGCGCTGTATGAACAAATATAAAATAGATAAATACAAAGAGGGGAAGGGCCAGCAGTGGGAGTGAGCAATGCATTAAATTAATTAATTTATAAAAAAGATTGTAAATGATTTCACACACAACTATTCATATGTTTTCTTAGAGGATCTCTTTTCTATTTTTCTTCCTTGCCATCATCTTTGACAATGTCATATTATGTTATTGTCTATTTTCCCATTCTTTATACTAGTGTTTTAGAAGGTGGGAGTACGACGTGAGTCACTTTATTTAACATCGAGCAAGACATCCACGCATGAGGATTGAGGAGTAAGTTCCATAAATTTAAAAGGTCACGGACATGAAAAAGATTTAGTAATATGGGAATGCGTTCAAAGATGTGAAATTATTTTCCGAGCTTATTAAAGATACATAAAATTTGTAAAGTTCAATTATCGCAAGTACAAAAAGTTTTGCTAGAAGACAAGCAATAACCAAATTGCACAGTTACGAGAATGGAAGAAATAAAATTCAAAACTTCCCACACTATTTGAACCAAGAAGATAATAAACACTAAGACAAATGGAAATCCGGCAGTAGCTAGACCAACAATAAAATAGAAAGCAAGAAAAATAAATCGAATGGAAGAGACACAAATTTACGTGAAAACCCTTCAAGGTGAAGAGGAAACATCCACGGACCTCCGGCTCACAAAAGCTCCACTATAATCAACAAGAGTTACAACAATGTTCTCCAAATGGCTACAACAACAAATCCAAGCACGAGCAATAATACATAAAAGATAAGACCAAAACTAGCAAGAAAGAGAGAATCACCCCAAAAATGAGCTTTCATTGATTCGTACTCAAAAATTGGAGCTACAGACCACAAAATCTGATCTCCACCGTTGAAATCGAAGAAACAGATGTTGCGAACCCCCAGTTCAAATTTCAGCACGATCCAACGGTTAACGAATCAGTATACGCAATTTAAAGCGGACTGCTGTAGCAGAAAATTTCTGGACGAAAATCATTATCTCTCACGTTTTTCTCTCTATATACAATGAATTCACTCTTGTGTTCTCAAAATAAGACCTAAATTGATCCTATATATAGAGGAAATTTTGGGTAAAATTGGCCTTAGTCCAAATCGATTGGGTTTATTAATCCAATTCCACATAGGAAGGAAAACCCAAAAACCTAATTGGATTGGGTTTATTAATCCAATTCCACATAGGAAGGAAAACCAAAAACCTAACAATTCTCCTCCCGACTATGTGGAGAAAACCGCCATCCCTAGCGATCAAGCAACACTCTTCAAACTTCCCTCTTGGCAAAGCTTTAGTCAACATATCCGAACCATTATCATCGATGTGAATCTTCTCAAGTTCAAGCAACTTAGAATCCAACACTTCTCTAATCCACTGGTATCTCACATCAATATGTTTCGACCTACCATGAAATGTAGAGTTCTTGCCAAGATGAATAGCACTTTGACTGTCACAATAAAACACAAACCTCTCTTGAGCAAAGCCAAGTTCCTCCATAAGTCTCTTCATCCAGAGCAACTATTTACAAGCTTCAACGGCAGCAATAAGCTCAGCTTCTGTAGTAGATAGAGCAACACATTTTTACAACCTAGATTGCCAAGACACATCTCCCCCTGCATAAGTAATCAAGTAGCCCGAAGTAGACTTACGAGTATCAATATCACCGGCCATATCTGAATCAGTGTAACCACAAAGAATAGGCTTTCCTGTCCCAAAACACAAACTCGGACTAGAAGTGCCACAAAGATATCTCATAATCCACTTCACAACATTCCAATGCTCTCTTCCCATTAGAAAGAAAACGGTCGACAACCCCAACCGTATGAGCAATATCGGTCTTGTACAAATCATCGCATACATCGAGATCGCTCAATGGCTAAAGCATAAAGAACTTTCTTCATATCTTCCTTCTCACTATCACTGGAAGGACATCAAGCCATGCTCAATTTGAAGTGCATAGCTAAAAGTGTTTTGACAACCTTAGCTTTAGCATTTGTCTCATTCACAATATGATTTCAAACATTATCTTCAAACCATTGCCTAATATAGCCACAAACCTGTAAGTGCTCAAATTCCCAATTCTCATCTTTAATTGACTCGGGTTTCTTAGAAGCAAATACAGGTAAATACAATTTCTTGACAAATAGAAGATCTTTCATCTTGCTTTTCCAAATATGGTAATTACTGCCATTTAAACAAACCATCTTGCATATTTGCCTCCATCATTCAAATAGACAATCAACACAACCGAATACAACCACAAGCTCTGATACCACTTTGTTGGGAAGAAACGGCCCAAAGATACTCTTAACATGATGTGATATTGTCACGCGCGCCTGCCCCCGCACTAGCTTTTTCTCCCTGGGCCTCACATCATTAAGAAAGTATTCAACTCGCTATAAGTAGCTCCTTTTTTTTTTCCGGCTACCAACGTGGTACTTTGTTCGCACACCCAACAATCTCCCCGCGAACTAAGTTCCACATGGCTCATTATCATACCAGTCGAAATTCAACACGTCGCGCACCCACATCGTGAGTATTTACGGTCACCGAAAAGCGTCGTGAACGCGTCTTCAAAGCCTACTGTAAAAGGTCAAACCGGCCCATAGACGGCAAAGGCACTAAGCCGGCCCACGCCACACTCCGCCATCTTTATACTCGTCCCGCCACACTATCGCTCGATACCAAATCGTTGGGCTCGACGTCCAAAATACTCTTAACATGACGTGATATTGTCACTTTGGGCTAAGCCCGCACTACAGTTTTCCCCAAAAGTGCCTCACATCATTAAGAGTATCCAACTCCTTATAAGTAGCTCTTTTTTATTTTCAGCTACCAATGTGGTACTTTGTTCGCACACCCAACAATTTTAAGTACTTTAGGTGATACCTCTTGGCTCCTGGCTCATAACTCTTGGCCACAATTCCAATAGGCTTTCTTTTTGTAGAATTATCCAAAGCATTCAAATTTTCCATATAGTGTGACACTAAAGCATAAGAACATTAGTAGGGGTCAATTGAATATTCGGAACACTTACATTCAAAACTAGTAATAGTATTTTAGTCTTTCATCAGGAAATATAAAATATTATTGTTATATTCAAATGTACAAGGTACGCGTGTGATGGATTTTCTTTTGTTTGCAAAACTAACAACAAAAGAAAAGTAATGAATTATTTTCTATTGCATGTTCCACACAGTCAAAACAGTGTTCTATGTACCTTGTGCTGTGTTGAAATTTCGATTAGAATATGATAATATATTAAATGTTTCAACCAACCACAGTGGGGATAAGGAAACTAGAAGAAAGAGGTGGGTGTGGGGATCAATATACATGATCCTTCCGCCGTTCCTTTTTCACTTGTTTCTTACATTAAAAAATTATTTATTTATTTTAGCAAATCAAAATATATAGATTTATTACTTATTTTCTTCCAATATTATCCTTATCGTTAAGTAACTACATAAATATTAGTAGTCAAACTTAGATTTACAAAACATATAATTTAATAAGATTAATTTAATAAAATAAACCTAATAGATACTGGGAAGTATCAAGTAACAAGATTTGGATATAGTCAGAGCAAGCATCTTTTTTGAGCCACCATGATTGGTTTGACTTTAGATAGTTAGTTTATCAAATTGCATTTCCCTCATCTCATGTATATATCAGGGTAGATTAAAGTGATTGAGCGATGCTCATCCCCTCAACTCAGTGTGTAATGCCACTTTTTTTCGGAGATAGAATAAAATGCCTTAATTAGTTTGGTTAAAAAAAAAATAAAAAAAAATCAACATAGATCGAGTAAAAAGGAACGGAGGGAGTTATAATTAAGTAGACCAGTTCAATAACAACATGACACGACTACACGAGTATTAATTAAATGCTCTGATCGGTTTTGCCATTCTCAGAAGTCTAGTAGAGTTGTTTTTTTTTTTTTTTTTTTTTTTTTTTTTTTTTCCAGACATCATCCGTAAGTTTTCTTCGTATTGATATCGGTGCGATATCAAGGCATTTGTTGATATTCACTCGTATTCTTTAGGGATTCAAATCAATAGAGAAGCCGTTTGATTCATGGGATAAAGGTGGATATTTCAAGATTAAATTTGAAATTAAACTTACTTTGTTTCATTGAAAATATAACTAATTTCGGATAAATTAGTCTCAGAATTGTAAATTCAAAACTATAAATCCAAGATAATTTTGTTCGTGAATCAAACGACCCCCGACTGAAATGGGACGAGATTAGGACTATTATACATGATGGGCATAGTGAACTTTGGTATGCTGGAATGCTTAAAGTCTAAAGAAGAGAAACAAGCAAGTGGTTGATCCAAATTAACATTATACTTTCTCCCTTTCAGATCAAAAGTTCACGTTTCTTTTTAATTACTTCGTGACCGCATAATGACCACTTCCCAAACTTGTGCTCTTGAGTCCAAATAAAGAACTACACACAAATCAAATAAATTGCTCGGCGAGTAATATTTTGAGGACGCAAGAGAAATTAAATAGGTCAATATAAAAGTATTTCATTAAAAGAAATTGCATTTTCTATGCGTCTTACAATTTAGTAATACATATGCAATGACCTAGCTACTTATTTCTATGTATTGTGTGTTGGAAATCTTACGAAAAATACTTGAACACGAACAATTTATGAAATTCTGGAACAATCTCATAGCTTGAGGCATGTCAATTAAGACACTGTCTTTAAGGATATTTCACTCGCAAGTGTATCCCCTGCATTCAACAAGTTTCTTGAAGATAAAATGTGAAAGTAGAATCTAACAAAGATTCAAATTTAGTGTAAAACCCAGCACTCTAGTAGAATATGGAAAGAACTTTTTGTCATCTCATCACCAAAATGCAAGGACCTTAATTTAGAATTACAATATATAGAGACCCAAGCTGATTTCATCCGAATTTAATCATAGGCTAGCTCCATTAGAATATATATAAATTGGTAAACAAACAACTCATCAGAATGGCGAAGATACCCCAACGTATTAAGAAGATAATAGCCATAAAGAGAATCAAATTTAATGGCTAATTATGATGAATAAAGGGGCTGTTACAATTGACAATAAAGATAATTTGTTTGATCAAATTAAAAGGTAGACATTAAGGTAATTAATGAATGATTATTATTCTTTCTGAGATATGTTATTTTTTCAACAATCCCCACTATCTCAAAAAGAATAACAAGGAATTAAGAAGTTTTGTTGGGTTTCAAAAGAAAAAGAAGGAGAAAGAATATTTTGCTAGGTTTCCACATATAAGTACAATGCATCAGATCTGGTGTCACGTAGACTCACTACTAAAAAACTGCCAAAATTCGACGGACAAAAAATTGTCGGACTGCGTCGCTTTGAAAAACCGACGGAAAACCGACGCTTGTGTATTTCTATTTTTTTTATTACTTTAATTAAAAAACCGACAGACAACGTCGGTTTTTTCCGCAGAATTTTGAAATTATATTTCCGCCAATTTTTTTTTTTTACAAAAACCGACGTCCCACGTTGGTTTTATTAAAAAAATTAATTAATTAATTAAAAACCGACGGACAATGTCAGTTTTATTTTTAAAAATATATTAAATAATTTATAATTCATTTTGTTTTTTAAAATGTTAATAAATGAATTTTTTTTAAAGAAACCGACGGACCGCGTCGGTTTTTAATTTTTTTTTTTGGTCAAAGGCTAGTCAACATTTTTAAAAAACCGACGGACTGCGTTGGTTTTTCCGTCGGTTTTTTTTTTAACAATATGATAGAAACGGGTTTGCATATCATTTGCCATCTTCCCCAAAAAAAAAACCTACTTCTCTCTAAAATAAAAAACCCTAACCTGCCGCCCCCCCCCCTCCGCCCACGCCCGCCACGCCACCCGCCGCCCACCCGCCGCCCACCCGCCGCCACCTGCGCAACCCAACCCCACCTACCCCAGCCCCGTTTTTAACTTGTAATTTGAGGTAGTTTCTTTTAAATTAGGGCTTTTAAAATTCTTTCAATCTTAGTTTTATTTGTAGATTTTAGGCCTAATGTTAGTCTATTTAGCTTTGTTAAACATCATTTGTAATGTTATTAATGTTGAATTTGTGAAAAAATGTAAACTTTATTTGACTAGTTTACTTTTCATTTTTTTTTTTTTGCTTGAGATTGTGCTATATTTTATGTTCATTGTCAATGTATTTGTGTTAGCTTAGTTATCATTGTTTGTAATATTATTGATGTTGAATTCGTGCAAAAATGTATACCTTATTTGACTAGTTTTTTTTTTTTTTTTGTTTTTTTGTTTTTTTGTTGGGATTGTGCTATTTGCTAGAATCCATAAGTTAGTAGAATTTTTATTGAGCATTCAAAATTAGAATTGGTTGAGATTGTGCTTTTCAAAGTTAGAATTGTTAAGTTATAGTATTTCTATAACCTCAAAACTAAAGTATAGACTTTATTTGACTAGATTTACTTTTCAATTTTTAGAATTGGGTGAGATTGTGCTTTTCAAAGTTATATTAAAGTTAGAATCTATAAGTTATTAAAGTTAGAATTATTCTTTGTTAATTGCTTGGGATTGTGCTTTTCAAAGTTATATTAAAGTTAGTATCTATAAGTTATTAATTAAGTTAGAATAGAATTGCTTGGGATTGTGCTTTTCAAGGTTAGAATGTTAAGTTATACTATTTCTATAACCTCAAAACTAAAATGGAGACTTTATTTGGCTAGATTTACTTTTCAATTTTTAGAATTGGTTGGGATTGTGCTTTTCAAAGTTATATTGAAGTTAGAATCCATAAGTTATTAAAGTTAGAATCCATAAGTTATTAAAGTTAGAATTGTTATTGAGAATTGAAAGTTAGAATTGGTTGGTATTGTGCTTTCTTAAATTATTGATGTTGAATTTGCGAAAAAATGTAAACTTTATTTGACTAGTTTACTTTTCATATATATATATATATATATATATATTGTGCTATTTTTTATGTTCATTGTCAATGTATTTGTGTTAGCTTAGTTAGAATTGGTTGGGATTGTGCTTTTCCAAGTTATATTAAAGTTAGAATCCATAAATTATTAAAGTTAGAATTGTTATTGATAATTCAAAGTTAGAATTGGTTGTGATTGTGCTTTTCAAAGTTAGAATTGTTAAGTCATAATATTTCTATAACCTCTAAACTAAAATGTAAACTTTATTTGACTAGATTTACTTTTCATTTTTAGAATTGAAGTTAGAATCCATAAGTTATTAAAGTTAGAATTGTTATTGAGAATTCAAAGTTAGAATTAGTTGGGATTGTGCTTTTAAAAATTATATTAAAGTTAGAATCCATAAGTTATTAAAGTTAGAATTGTTATTGAGAATTCAAAGTTAGAATTGGTTGGGATTGTGCTTTTAAAAATTATTGATGTTGAATTTGTGAAAAAATGTAAACTTTATTTGACTAGTTTACTTTTCATATATATATATATATATATATATATATATATATATATATATATATATA
The DNA here is from genome assembly GCF_029784015.1 of Lycium ferocissimum. Lineage (NCBI taxonomy): Eukaryota > Viridiplantae > Streptophyta > Magnoliopsida > Solanales > Solanaceae > Lycium > Lycium ferocissimum. Next base: position 51,927,206 of record NC_081343.1, on the reverse strand, counting down.
TATATATATATATATATATATATATATATATATATATGAGATTGTGCTATTTTTTATGTTCATTGTAAATGTATTTGTGTTAGCTTAGTTAGAATTGGTTGGGATTGTGCTTGTCAAAGTTATATTAAAGTTAGAATCCATAAGTTATTAAAGTTAGAATTGTTATTGAGAATTCAAAGTTAGAATTGGTTGGGATTGTGTTTTCTTAAGTTATATTTTAAGTTAGAATTCTTAAGTTAAAATATATTTCTATAACCTCAATAATTTGTGGGTATATTTTTGTAGATGGATCGTATGTAGATGTATAATATAAATAATAGTGATCGTGTGGGTGTACATGATGAATTTGTTGATAAGTTTATCACACATGCAATGTCACTTCACCCTTTTCAAAATGAAGGGGTAATTAGGTGTGCTTGTTCTCATTGCCGGTGTAAGAAGTATTTGAAACCGGAAGCGGTTCGGGTTCATTTATATTGTCTTGGGACTTATGTTTTAGTTTGGATTTCATAATGGACTTATGTTTTATGCTTTATGGACTTATGTTAAAACTATGTAGAACTAGTTAATGGTACTTTTGGTTGGACATTTAAATATTTTTGAACTTTGAAGGTCTATTTAGATCGTATTTGATGTGTTTAGATAGTGTTTGATGTGTTTGATTATTACTTAGGGTAATTTTATGTGTTGTAGCTCTTTAGAATTGATTTGGAGCATTTTAGTGCTGGTTTTGAGCAGGTTTTGGTGCTGGTTTTTGTATTGGTTTTGTGCAGGTGTGGCTGCAGAAAATGTAGCAATTGCATGCAGAAAATTTTTCAGAAAATCGACGCAGTCCGTCGGTTTTTTTAATAAAATTTATTTATATATATTTTTATTATTGGATAAAAAATCGACGGATCGCGTAAGCGACGCAGTCCGTCGCAAAAAAACCTACGCAGTCCGTCGATTTTCAAAAAGCGAGGCTATGAAAACCGACGGACCGTGATGGGTCGGTTTCAATGATTTTTCCTTCGATTTTTGACAATTTTTTAGTAGTGACTATGAACCAGAATATACTTACAGAATAATTGGTGAAGTTTAGAACTTCTATGAACCAAGAATTCTTTTGTAAGCCTATGGTCTTATTCTATCACATTACACTCGCACAATCTTTGTCGTTATCGCGGTTTTGCCCTAAGAGGCCATGCGCGTGTCCTGGTATTCATGAGTGCTCTAGAAATCTGTCACAATTTCATAGGAGCGGCACCATTCCACACTTATATAGGTTCAATCAACAAGTGTATTTTGCAGAGCAATACACCACCTATAAAGGATATAAATTGGATTGAGAGTTTTAACTCAACCTCACTTTGCCTTGCAGTATTGCATTATATTCACACACCATAGGAAGAGACATAATTTAATAGTGCACTTTTGATCAACTAATGACTTGTTATTACCCATATGAACTTAATTCATGGGATCTCCAATCACATAGGTTGGGTTACCATCATCGTTAATCTTCTCAAATGACAAAAGTCTCATTCCCCTTGATATTTCTTTTAGTCTTGTGAATCGGCCAAATTCACCCCAGACATCACATAACTCATGAAATAATTTCTTCTCACAACAGCGTTGTTTTATCACTTTATGTCTCAAACGGATGTGTTTTATTACCATTGATTTTTTTTTATTTTTTTTCACTACAGCTAATGTTGCTTGGCAATCACAATATATAGACACGTTGGTTTTATCCAATCTCAATACTCACTAAAAAGTATCTTAGCCCCATTACTAGCCAACTACAAACCATAAATTCATATTTCATTATGGTCTACTTGACTGATTTTCATATTATTACACCCCCACAATTGGTAAACACATAATTACTGATGGATTTTAAGATTCACTTAGCATTATTGTACCCTCTAGTACAACAAATATTAATTCATCATAACACTTTATCATGAGTTACTTCTCTCCAAAATAATACACCAAGAGAAGAAATAACACCATAATATATTTTAGGATCATTATCAACAAGATAAGTATAAAAATCTTCACCAAAATATTTTTCTATCCTTGTACTTTTTCTTTTCTCCACAAATTCTCATTTTCATCTCATTTTCAAATCATTTTGAGCGTAAAATATTCTCTCAACATAAATTTAGTAAGAGGGCCTAACCCCCACATTTTTAAAAATTGTAAGATAGGAAAATAATATTTTATAAATCATAAGACTTATTACTAATTTCTCATAAGACATTTCATCTTATAAATAACAAACTAATATAACTTCACCCAAAATAATTATATAATAAATAATTACTCACACTATGTCATCATCAACAAATATTTTAAGAAAGCAGTAAGTATCCATACTAATATTTTCGTCATTTATTTAAAAAAAATAGCAGACGCAAATAAACTATGATTACAATATTCATTGCTCACAAAAATAGTATTTTTGGTTGAAACAACCTTATCATACTCAAAAAGACCTTCACTCCATTTTTTCTTTCCAAATGTGAATTTAAAAAGAACTTTTCCTTTTCAAGGACTACTCAAGTTCTTGAATCACCAAGATAAATAAATCATTCTTCTTCTTCAACTAGGGTCTAAACCACAAAATTATTTGTTAGCACAAAGATGCTTAGTAGCACCAAAATTGTCTAATGCTCAATGTATCACATTAATCACAAGATTCATTTGACAAATGACCACAACAATTATATTATCCGCTTACTCAAATTTATTTTTATTTAGCGGGTTAACATTTCTCTGAATCTTCTCTTTATTTTGAGAGCATTGATGACTTAATTTGCCACACACAAAATAATAATATTTTTATCAAAATCTAAAATTTCGTGAGTACCGGTCTTTATCATCCACACTAATTCTCATATTTTCACATATATATGTATTTAAAGAAATCTGTCATAAATCAAAATTTATATACCCAAATAACCAAGCAAGATAATTTTCAGAGCCTAACGTGAATTTATCAAAGTACATCATACTTTTGATCTTTCAATATAAATTTCGCCACAAAAGAAATCTCAATTTTGTAAGGCTCTTCAATGTTGACATTTAAAGAAAGCTACTTTCCTCACTTGTAATATTTACGAACATTATGAATTTTCAGCTAGGCAAGGGCGCACAAAAGCAATATACATACATGAGTTCTTTTAGAAATATGTATAATAACCTTTTTGGTAAAGTCAGATTTAGAATCACTCAAATGGTCACTCATGATCTCAAGCAACATCAGTAAACTGTAAACTAATTAAGATGCATTAAGAAATTAAGCTATACCACGGCTCAAAACCAATAACATATTGCCTCTTTAAAATGTTAAGAGAGAAAATTTAAAACACTCAAGATAAAGAGAACTACAAAAGCATCTCTTATAAGGCTAAAGAGATGAGTCTCTTTCACAAAACAAAATGCACATATATAATAACACGCTACCACATTAGTAAATTACGTACAACCCCAAACACTACTAAAATTATCGTCTTAAGGTCAAAGTTTTATCGCCCTATTATATTCTCACGATAATAAACATGAAAGAACAAATATTGAGGAGGTATTAGTTCAATTACGTGTACCTGACAGTCTGACACTTAGATGTAATGTTACACAAAAACATATCAAGTAGAAGAGGTTACCGTCCATCTTTAAGGTCCATCAGAATTATATTCCATAAGTAGTATTCTCCGTAAGAACAAAGTAAGAAATATTCTTAAGATTATTGGAAATTTTACGGAAAATACTTGACACAATAATGTATGAAATTCTTGAACAATCTCATACTAACATGCGTCAATTAAGGCATTAATCGTTTTTAAGGATATTTCACCAGGCATGGGTATATTCCCAGGATTCAACAAGCTCTTCTAGTACAAAACTAGGAGCAGAATCTAACAAAGATTCAAATGTAGTGTAAAACCCAGCACACTAGTAGAATATGGAAAGAACTTTTTGTCATCTCATCACCAAAATGAAAGGACCTTAATTTAGAATTACGATATATAGAGACCCAAGCTGATTTCATCCGAATTTAATCATAGGCTAGCTCCATTAGAATATATATAAATAGGTAAACAAACATCTCATCAGAATGGTGAAGATACCCCAACGTATTAAGAAGATAATAGCCATAAAGAGAATCAAATTTAATGGCTAATTATGATGAATAAAGAGGCTGTTACAATTGACAATAAAGATAATTTGTTTGACCAAATTAAAAGGTAGACATTAAGGTAATTAATGAATGATTATTATTCTTTTTGAGATATGTTATTTTTTCAACATTGTGTTGGGATGGAACTGATCTGAACCTCTCATCAATTCGATGATGAATAAATTGATCACCAGCTTCAACAATATTGTTATCATTACCCTTATGAATAAGGCCATCTGTTTTTGTAATAGTCATCTTCCTTGCCTTGAGGGATATTGCTTCATAACAAAACAATGTAAGAAAAATGAGCAAAAGAGAGGCTTTTCACAGTGAAATTTTTTCCCTATTTCAAAGATTGAAAAAACTTTGACTACGATTATTGAGAATGGGGAGATCGATTTGGGATTCATGCCTTTTATAAACTAAGAACACACATGGGAGTGATTTCATAATTAAGTATATTGATATATATATATATATATATATGACGTGTTATGGTAAGTTCTTTCTCCTAAGCATTTCCAAAAAGTAGGCATCAAGAGGCAATAGTATCAGATTAATAGATTTACTACCAGAAAGTAGAAAAGATTCAACTAGATTGATATCTGGATTTCATTCATCGAGAAATAAAAAAGGAAACTCTGATTTTGGTTGCATTGTAACTGAGTTGACTTCGGGAAATTTGCTTACGTTTCTTTTAATTTGTTTAAGTTAATCTTGTTTTTTACGTTTTGAGTGTTCATGCAAGTACAAATTATGCTTCCATGCTTAATAATACAGTTAAAAAGTTTTTCAAAGAAATGTGTTTCTTCTCTATCTTGTATTTTCAGCTTAAGAGTTGATTTAGAAAGTCAATGTATTTTTGCATGACAGAGTTTTAAAAAAAGTGAATGAAATATATGAAAACTATAAATCTGTCATTTTATTTTATGTTGAACCATAATAATTTTTGAACATGATACAAAATAGAGAACTCTCTAGTGATGACTTTTTTTCTATTGGAGAACTAATTGGACCAACATTCCAAGTAAATTAAAGGGATAACTACATGGCATAACTAACTCTAGTACATATTTAGATTAGTAGTTATAGTTTAGATTAATTACATCCTATAGCTAAAAGTAATATGTTAAATACAATTAATAAATTACATATATATTTAAAAGTAGAATATATCATAGTCATATTATTTACTTTGTAACCCAACCCTTCCATCTCTCTCTCCCTCTTCCCCCCCCCCCCCCCGGGCTCCGGTGAACCGGAGCAGCCACACCACCGCCACTGCCAGCCCCTTCACCACATCAACCACTCCATCTTCTCTTCCTTCTCTTTCTCTAACTGTAATGGTATAAATTAAGCAAAAGTAACAGAGCACTAAAGCATTTCAATTTTTCAGCAATCAAAACTCTATTGCTTACCCAAAACTAAAACTAAAGTAGTAACCTTTCAGTTACTAACATTTCAAAACAAGAAACCATTTCAAACACAGCAAAACAACTTTATAATGAGCCGTTGTAGCGAGCAGTAGCATGAGTTTTATGATGGTTGGAGAGAGGAGATGCGGTGGCTGTTTTGGGGTTGTTTCTGGTAGTTTATTTAGTGTTTTCAATGGTTTTCATGGTCGGTTTTTTGTTGTATTTCCGCTGGTCTCTGTTGGAGCAGTAATGGAGGTTTTTTTACGGTTCTTTCATGGAGTTGTTGTTGTACAGATCTGACCGGCGTTAATAGTTGTTGTATCTGATGCGAGCAACAGACATTCCGGTCAGATCTGGACGGAAACAGTCAGATCTGGCCGGAAGTGGCTTTCTATTTTTGAATACAATCCGGTGTTGATGACGACGACGGTGACAGCGGTCAGATTTGGATGGAAACAACCAGATTTGGCTGGAATCTGACCCGAATTTTATTTCTTGTATTCAGTTTTAAGTGTATTCGTTAATTTTATTTCTTGTATACAAATGAATACAGTGAATTTTGAAGCGTATACAAATGAATAGAGTGAAATTTATTTCTTGTATTTAGTTTTTGACTGTATTCGTTAATTTTTAGTGCAAAAATGTGTTTTGGGTGTATTTTTGTTTCCTGTATTTTGAAGGATATTTTTTTGTATACAATCAATTTTAAATATAAGAAAGTGAATACAGTGTAAAAGTAGCTACAATTGAATACGGTTGAGTTGAATACATTTGACTTGAATACAACTTAGTTGAATACATCTAACTTGAATACATCGAAATTTGATTTGAATACAACGAAATTTAACTTGAATACACCAAAATCTGACACAACCGAATTTTGAATACAATTCGAATTTTGAATATAATTCTTCAGCGTCATATGAATACTGATCTTCAGAAGACGTTCTTGTAGCTACAATGTAATTAAATTAAAGTGTAGCTCTTAAAAATAACCCCAAAATGTAGTCATTTATGTAAGTTTCCCTAAATTAAATGGCAAAGTGCGAAAATACATTTAAAGAGGTAGTAAGGTTCGGTTTATATCCATATCGATATTTAAATATCTAATCATATGACCTAAAAAAGTGCTAATAATGGCTACTAGGATTGACAAAAGTTCGGACTTTCTATTAAAAATCTCAAGTGCTTTTGTTTGCTTCACTTCTTATTTTATTGTGTTTTATTTTGTCTTCTATTGAAGCAAGGAACAATTTGCGGAAAGAGAAAATGAAGATATCTTCCCTCCAAAGGTAATGATATTCCATCATTGACCCTTAGTTCAAACTCTGGGTCTGAAGGAGGCCATAAACGTGCAAAACACATTTTGGAATTAGGCCCATGCCCTCGTGGGCTGGGCCACAAATATCCTTGATGATTTTATTTTTGTGAATATATATATATATATATATATATATATATATATACATACATGTTAATGAGAAATATTTACGAAACGTGATGATAGTTTTTCTTATTTACAAAATATAATGATATTTTACAAAACATGACGGATTTTCATATATTTTTCATTTTTTTTTATTTTCAGAAAATAAATATTTTTAAGTTTTAAAATTTTTTTTTATATTTTTTGATGATAGTTTTCCTTATTTAAAAAATATAACGATATTTTACAAAACATGACGGATTTTCATATATTTTTTGTTTTTTTAATTTTCAGAAAATAAATATTTTTAAGTTTTAAAATTTAAAAAAAAAAACAATTTTATATTTTTTTTTAAAAAAGAAAATTTTGCTCAAAGTCTTAAAAAAATTACCTCAAATTTTTGTGTATGAAAACTGTATGAAAAATGTATGAAATGTGTATGTGTAAGCGAAATTTTTAATATAGTTTTTCATATAAAAAATGTGAATGAAATTCTAAGTCTTGAGCTAGATAAACACATATCATACCATTCTCGTACATAAAATTTTGAGCGTAATGTTTAAGCCTTGATAGAGATATACACATTTCATACATTTTCATACATAAAATTTGAGCGAATTTTAAGCTTTGAGCAAGATATACAAATTTCATACATAAAAATTTAAGCGATTATTTTAAGTCTTGAATATTGTATCAAAGTTGTATACAATGTTGTTGTAGTTGTATTAATTTCAGAGAAATCTAACATGAACTTTATACATGAAAATATGAGCGAAATTCTAAGCCTTGAGCGAGATACAAATTTCATACAGTTTTCATACATACAATTTTGAGCGGATTTTTTAAGCCTTGAACGAGATATACACATTTCATACGGTTTTCATACACTAAATTTTGAGCGAACTTTTTAAGCCTTGAGCGAGATATACACATTTCATACAACTTTCATACATAAACTTTTGAGCGGAAAAAAATAAAAAATAAAAATTTAAAAATAATTTTAAAAAAATAAATTTTTTTTTTTAAAAAAAAGTATGTTTGTTATAGGGTTTGTAATGTTATGTTTTGTAAATAGAAAACTATCGTCACGTTTCGTAAATATTTCTCCTTAATATGTATATATACGTAGTTTACCCTTTATTTTTTCAGAGACATATTTCGAAATGTAAATGAATAAAGGAAACGTAATAGTTCGTTACATAGAAATTAAAGGAGGTAATGTATTTTGCCCCCCTCCTGCAAATATTTGTGTATTCAAATAAATAAATAAATATTTATTTATTTATTTAAGAAGCTGTTGGTTCTTTCGACCAAAAATAAATAAATGAATATGCATGAGACTCCTAAGTGAAACTATAATGAATTTATGAAATTCTTTGTAGTGTAAAAATAATTATAGTTCAATGAAAAAACAAGTATTTTCTAAGGTGCTTTTTTGTGTTCTTTTATGATCTTTATTTGTTTTCCTCTTGGATTAAATTGAAAATATGGTTGGTGCAAGACTTTAGAACGATTAAGTGACGAATGTAGATTCTTGCCATTCATTTGCTTCTAGGAATTGTACTAATCTTTCAGACTTTGATAGTATCTAAATATTATTTCTGCCATTGTTACTTGGTCTCGGACGTGCATACATGATTAGTCCCTACTGATGTTGTGGTGGTACGTTGCATCTGACAATGGCCAATGTGATTTTGGATCAAAACTAACAAATATGTATGAATCTGGGAGATAAAGAAAGACCCAAAATTTCAACCTGAGGTACTTATAGGAAAAGTAGAAAGCTTTATGCCTAAATTTGTAGCAAATGGGAGGGAGGAGAACAGTTGTGGAAGTCAATAGAACAGAGTCCTCCCTTAAGGGCTTCAAGGTAGGTTATTTTTTTTTCCCCAATCGGTGTCCGGTATCTGCATTGTAGCTCGACTATATCCGGATTGTGTCGCATAGGGCCCATTTCTGGAGAAGCACTCCCTACCAAGGATTTTTTCATACCTAGAGCTCGAACCCGAAACCTCACATTGACCTTGAAAATGGGTGATCTTGGACTTTTGACACCCGCTTGCTCCACAAACCTTCAAAGTCAATAATCAAAGGTTTTGCCTATGACCAAAACTTGTTAAATTTAAAGTTTTTCGTATGGGCAAGTGAGATCAAATGTTCAAGACCGCCAACTTCCAAGGCTATTTTTGTAAATCACTCCACTTTGGATGTCCCATATAGATGGGCATCGGCTCGCATTTTTGGGTGATTTGCTAGATTAATCCTCATAAGGGGTCATTTTGATTTTTTGACCCACTTGAAAAAATAATCTTCGTTTAAGAAAATTTGCTAGATAAAATTTTATGTTACCCATTATGCCTAAGTTGTAGGCACAAATTAGTTTTGCCTATATATAAAGCTTTGGGATGTTTCAATATCTATTCTAATGGCAACAAGTTTGCCTTATTGGAAAAAGTTGCATTTGTTGCTCAATTGTTACAAGTTATGATGGGCGGGCAAGACTTGGTACTATTCAGTCTACATATCCTGTTAAATTGGCCACAAGTTAATGTTAAACAGTTGAACAGTATGATATATACTTGATATACATGACGATATACACGCAATACAATAGAAAATACACACACTGAGTCATCTTTAACCTCGGGTTTCAATTTGAAATTTGGCTCAAATCCGCCTCAAATCATCTCCAAAATTGATATTCAAGCTCTTTAGGAGGATACCAACAAATCTCAATATCACCCAACCAAGATAAATTACAAATACTAGATCAAAAGAATTCAAACCAAATTTCAATGATCTTTGGTGTTGTCCATTCCTTGTCTTCAACATATTGATGGCAAGAATTGTGGATGTCAAATAATTGAACCTTTATTGAATATCACATATTGATACTGAGATATTGATAGTGAGAATTGTGGATATGGATCGAGAGATTTGCGAAAATGAATTGAGAGATTTGGGGATATGATTTGAGAGAGTGGAAAATTTAAGAGTGAGTTCCAAATATTTGAACCTATTATTAAAGAACACTTTACTGATTATGTAATACTAAAACTAATACCCTAGAACATGGGAAATGCCTATTGGTGCCAATTTTTCATACTAATGCTATTTATGTCATTTATGACTCAGATGTTGATGTAAATTTTTTCAATACAAATTACAAAGCCAATATGTTTGAATTTATAATTTTCAAAATAACTTGTTTTTAAACTTTTTGTTGTGGTCAACTGTTAGCATATTCTATGCATGACACGTTCTTACTATATGTTGGTCATGTTAATGCATATGGCTTTATTAATGCTTTTGTTGCATTTTCCTGGTCATTTTACTGCTAGAATACTTTATTTGAGCGATTGGGGTGGGAATAAGGAACTATTAAGACAATTGATATGAATACTTAATGTTCATTTTTGTTAAAATAAGTTCAATTTATAGGTTCAAATAAAAAATCTGAACAATCTAAATTGATTAATCTGAAATCAAAATTAAAAAGTCCAATCCAATATGAACTTGCATCCGATTGCGTTTTGAGAAATCCAAAAATAAAAATACAGAACGACTATTCCCGAATTTGATCCAATCCAACCCATACACAATTGTACATCTACTGCATTTCTAGTGAACCTTTCAATGTATTCTAATCATTTTATTACGGGTTGATCAATATAGGTTAAATTAAACTTATATTATTCATATTTTAAATGGACGGTTGGATATGATTTTAACACGGGTGGGTTAAGCGGTTCAACAAATATGGGTAAAAATTAGAGTAAACTACACCATAAGTCACGCTTCTAGATTTAGGCATGTAATTAGCACAATTTTTAAAGTACATAAAAAATAACAAATTTTATTAATTACTCTTTTTCCATATTAAAGAAAAAGTGTCAGTTAATAATCCTACTAATTTAGGGATTTAATTTTATCCTCTTACTCTTTATTATCATTTGTATCTCTTCTTTAATTGATACACCTGCAGCATTTGTTACTTACGGTAAAGAAAGGACCACTAATTAAGGAATTAATCTGTATCCTAATTAATACATTTGCTTTCTCTTTCATCATAATTTTCTTCACTAATTAAGGAATTCGTTTACTATTAACGATTCTTATTTTCATATTGGTTATATATGTTATACCATATATATATATATATATATGTATATTTTTGTGAAATTATATTTCTGTGGTGTGTGTTACATATACAAATACACACGTTTTATGTGTATAATTAGATATATTTTATTATTTCTGAAAAATATATCTTCGAAAAGAAAAGGGTGAATAATTTGAATGATTGTTTTAGTTACGAAAGATAAATATATTGTCCAAAAGAATAGGAAGACTTTCGTTTGGGATTGATCCTCGTTGAGCTTAATTCTAGGGATTGGTTTCGAAAGTTGTTGATATTTACTTGCTATGAAATGAAAACTAACTAATGCTTCTACGATCTTGGAATTATTTTTTAACTATTGCCTACTTATGTTTTTTAGAGTAAATTACATCATAAGTCACGCTTCTAGATTTAGGCACGTAATTAGCACAATTCTTAAAGTACATCAAAAATAACAGATCTTATTACTCTTTTGCCATATTAAAAAAAAAAAAAACAGATTTTAACTATTGCCACAGTCAACATTTTGTATAAATTTTGGAAGGTGATTAAAAATATTTCCAAGCTGGTAATGACAATTCATGTAAGAAATTGAGGATCTTTAACTTACCTAAAATCACCTAAAGTAACACTGCTAAAAGCAAACTATATATATAAGTGTAAAGCATGCATATTGTTCCAACAAAATAAAAAGTTTTTAAAGCACTTTGCAAGCTTTCTTCACAATTCTACAAAGGGGTGCTCATAAATAAAAACATTCAAAATAACTCACTTTCAAGTGCTTTTACTTGCTTCAGTTCTTGTGTTGTTTTGTTTTGGTTTCTCTTCCACTGAAGCAAGGAACCATTTGAGCAATTCTCTTAAGGCTAGCTTGGAACAACATATGTTATCTAAGGGTGAATTTAGGGGTGTACAAAGTAAACCGATAAACCGTACCAAACCGATAAATCGAGTCAAACCGAGAAAAAAACTCGACTAGTGGTTTGGTTTGACTTGGTTTGGTGTTGGAAAAAAAACCCGACCATAATTGGTTTGGTTTGGTTTTAGCTAAAAAAAGTCAAACCGAACCAAACCAACCCGACATTACATGTATTCAATTTTTAAAATATTTTATACATAAAAATATTTATTTGTAATGTAATTTATAAATATTTCTTAATTTTTTTCATAGTTTTTCATCTATTATCATATTATTCAAGCTTGAACTTAGGATTTTGAATGTGAATAAGTTTTATATCCTATGAATGTTAGTAACTCATATAAAGTCCAAACCAAAACCAACTCAACACTAATACTAACAAAAGAATTTCAATTTACCCATAGAAATGACAATAATGTTGGATATCTATTCTTTAGTTTTGCATAATTGGTTTAGACGGTGAAAATACAGAACTTAAGTTTTTTTTTTCTTGTCATGTAATTAATACTTATTAGCCGTACTTATTTTAGCATGACTTAGTATTTTTAGATTATGGTCATTTTCTTTATGGCTTATTAATTAGCAATATTTATTTTAACCGATTTTATTATTTTGTTGAATATTTTAATACAATGTCATCACTCTTCTCACATTTTGTGTTATTTTCTTATGAAACACCTTAATTACATAGTTGTATCTTACTAGGACTAAAGAAATATTTGACGTAAAAGTTATATGTTTTGTATCAAGATTATTCCAAAAAAAAAAAATCCGAATAACCCTAGAAAACCCGAGGTTGAAAAACCCGAATTTTATTGGTTTGGTTTGGTGTATAAATTTAAAAACCTGACACAATTGGTTTGATTTGGTGTTTAAGAAATCCGAACCAACCCGGTCCATGTACACCCCTAAGAGTGATATTCCATCATTTATCATTCGCAAAGATTCAAGTTCAAGCCCTGAGATTAGAGAAAGCCACAGACGTGCAAATCGTATTCTGGAGTCAGGCCCAAGCCCCCGCGGGAAAGGACATGGAAGTCCTTGTTGTAGTCATAGCTTTCGTAATGCAGAGGAATGATTTAACATAGTTCCTTGTATAGAATTAAAGGAGGTAGGATACTATGCCCCATATATTTGTGTGTTCGAAAAAAACATACATGTATGAGACTCCTAGGTAAAATTATAATGAATTAGTTGATCAATGAAGTATGATCGTTTTGTTGCGTTAAAAATAATTGAAATTTAATGGAAAAACATTGTTATCTAAGGTGTTTTTTTTTTCTTGATCTTTATTATTTTTCCGCCTACATTAACTAGATTGAAAATCTAAATAAGAAAAAAAAAATTATGATCCTTATGAGTGATTTTGAAATTTTGACCATTTTTAAAAAATTGAATAAATCATGATCTACGTTTAAGAAAATTTCCTGGTCAAAATTTATGTTGCACAGTGGGCATAAGTTGTAGGCACAAAATAATTTGCCTATAAGGCTAGAGTTCAGGACATTCCAATACCTACTCAATTAGCAACAAGTCTGCCTCATTAAAAAGAAATTGCATGTGATGCTCAAATTGTTCACAAGTGATGACGACGGACGAGACTTGGTACTATTCGTTCTACCTATTCTGTTAAATTGGCCACAGCAGTTGCACAATATAATATACACTGATATACATGGAGATATATACGCTACGCAATAGGGATACACTGGCTGAATCATCTTCAACCTCGAGTTTCAGTATGAAATTTTGCTAAAATTCACCTCAAATCATCTCCAAAATTGATATTCAAACTCTTTAAAATGATTCCAACAAATATCTATATCACTCCATTGAGACAAATCACAAATATGTAGATCAAAAAAATTCAAACCAAATTTCGATGGTCTTGAATGATATTTTCAAGTCCTTGGCTTCAATACATTAATGGCGAGAATTGTGGAAAATGAGATACTGTCAACGAATCAAACTTATTGAATATCACATATATTGATATTGAGATAGTGATGGTGAGAATTGTGGATATGGTTTGAGAGATTATAACATGAGAGATTTGGGCAGATGATTTGAGAGAGTGGGAAATTTTCGGAAGAGAGAGCGAGTTCAAAATATTTGAACCTATTTTTAAGAAATAATTTACAGGTTATGCAATACTAAAGCTAATATAGCCTAAAACATGGGAAATGTCTATTCGGTGCTAATTTTTATACTGATGCTATTTTATTTCATTTATGACTCGGTATTGATACCCTGTGCCAATTTTTTCAATACGAATAATAAAGTTCAATATGTTTGAATTTGTTATTTTCAAGATAACTTCTTTTAACTTTTTGTTGTGGTCACTGTTAGCATATTCTATGCATGATATCGTCTTACTACATGTTGGTCCTGTTAATGCATCGGGCCTTACTAAAGTTCTTATTGCATTTCCTGTATAATAATTTTATTGCTCGCATGAATACACGTACTTTATTTGAGTGATTGTGGTGGGAAATAAGGAACTATCAAGGCAATTTGATATGAATACTTTAATTGGATGTTCATTTTTATAAGAGTAAGAAGTTTAATTTATAGGTTTAAATTGATTAATCTAAATCAAACTTAAAAAGTCCAATCCAATCCGAAAATATTCGCATTGGATTAAAACTGCGTTTTATTAAATCAAAAAGTGAAAATATAGAATTATTTCCGAATTCAATCCAATCCGACGCATACAAAATTGTACATCTAGAGCATTTTAGTGAGCCTTCACTACAAGAAAGTATAGAAATGACAACAAAAAATTTAATATTTGGCAACAACTTAGTTTTATTAATTGTTGGCAAATGAACTTTTTTGTTGCCAAAGAATTTAATTTTGTTGCCATAGTATTGATTATTGTTGCAAAAAGTACTTTTGGCAACAACAAAAAAAGTTGTTGCGTTGTTGCAATAACAGCCGTTGGGAAAAGTCTATGCAACAAAAAAAAAATTGTTGCCAAAAGTACTTTTTGCAACAATAATCATCTATGACCAAAAAAAAAAAAAATTGTTGCCAAATATATTTTTTCTTGTAGTGCTTTCAATGTATTCAACTCACTTTATCACGGGTTGGTAAATATAGATTAAATTGGGGCACTTACACAAATATTAGTAATATACAACTATTTATAGAACCTACAACTATTTTTTAATTGACAGAATCTACAAAATCCATATATGATAAAAGGAAAAATCTTTAGATATGGTCAATTACATATAAATATGGTAATAAATTTATACATGTTATATGTTTTTCCTTAATTTGTCCTATCTATAATTAAGGAAACATTATCTCAAACCCTATAATATTATACCATAAATCAAGAATGTTGCTATTAATAAAAGGAGAAATTTAAGGAATTTCAAGATAATGATAACGAAATTAAATACATATCAAAACACATTAAATACTTTTCTAAAAATCTCCAACACAATCAACTAGCATTCTAATCAATAAACAAGTATATTATTATTCAAATGATATATATTATGTTACAATTTTTTGAACAAGTATATATTATTGTACTTATATATTACGTATATTGAACTATTATATACTATCTAGATAATATGATTTTTTATATACCTTGTGCATTTTTAGGTATATTTTCATGTACTTTTCTTATACTAGATACCATATACCATATCTTTTCATGTACTTTTTTTATTATTAATAAACTCAAATAATTTCTTTTAGTCACAAGAAAAAAATTGCATCAGTCATCAAGTGAAAATAAAAAAAGATGAATAAAGAGGAGGAAACGAAAGAAGAGAAAAAAAATCTTTTTAAAACGGTAGATGGAATATGGGATGTGAAGCTGATTTTGTTTTGTTTATTTGAAAAATTACATTCTCTCGTGCCCTTTTCATAGATTTTTTTTTTTGAAAGGGGGGGGGGGGGGGGGATGATGATTTTGAAAGAAAAAGAAAGTAAAATAGATATTTTAGGAATGTAAAAGTTGTATTTTTGTAATTAAAAAGTTAAAATTTTGAATAAGGTGTATTTATGTAATTTTTAGAAATTAGTTGTAATCTTTTTAATTACCATTTTAAAAAGTTGTATTTGTGTGATTTTTCCTAAATTAAACTTTTATTATTCATATTTTAAATGGACAATTCCTATGGGCTGGTTAAGTCGTTCAACAATTATGAGTAAAAATTACCAACACAAGATGCAAATAATAAATATATATTACGAAGTATATAAGTATATATTCTAACATTTTAGTAAAAATTATTAAATTAAAGCGCGCTAGTATAATTAAATTCATTGTAAATACATAATATTTTATCACAAGTTACGCCGTCTAATAGCAAAATGGTTTAGTACTTTGATAATTTATGCTTCTTAGTCATAGGTATAGTCAAAGTGTCCTTTGACAATTTAATATCTCTGAATCTACATTTTAAATATCAGTCAACATTTTGTATAAATTTTGGAAGGTGGTTAAAACTATTTCCATACTAGTAATGACATGAATTAATGTAAGGAATTGAGGATTTTGACTTACCTAAAATCAGATGAATAGATTCAGCAAGCAACCATGCTAACAACAAACTATATATACGTGTAAAGCATGCATGTTCTTCCGCATGCATGTTCTTCCAACAAAACAAGCCCCTCTCCATTCCTCAGTTTTTAAAGCACCTCTCAAGCTTTCTTCACAATTCTATAAAAGGTTGTTCATAAAAAAAGTTCAAAATGAGTCACTCTCAGGTGCTTTTCCTTGCTTCAGTTCTTGTGTTGTTTTGTTTTGGTTTCTCTTCCGTTGAAGCAAGGAACCATTTGAGCAAGTCTCTAAAGGCTAAATTAGAACAACATATGTTATCTAAGGGCAGTATTTCATCATTTATCATTCGCAAAGAATCAAGTTCAAGCCCTGAGATTGGAGAAAGTCATAAACGAGCAAATCGCATTTTGGAGTCAGGCCCTAGCCCCGGGGCAGGTCACGGAAGTCCTTGCTGTAGTCATAGCTTTAATAATTTGAAGGAATGAACATAACATATCAGTTCCTTATATAGAATTAAAGGAGATAGGATACTACGTCCCAGATATTTGTGTGCTCGAATGTTTACACATGTATGAGACTCTTAGGTAAAATTATAATGAATTAGTTGATCAATGAATTTATGATCTTTTTGTTGCGTTAAAAATAATTGGAATTTAATGGACAGACATTGTATCTCAGGTATTTTTGTTTTTCGTGATCTTTATTATTTTTCCACCTAGATTAATTACTAGACTGAGAGTCTGAATAAGAAAAAATATTGAGAAGTAAGATACAAAGCTTAAACATTGAGAAAGAGCACACTTTTTCTATTATGTCTCAAACATGTCTCCTGATCATGTGTGGACCTGTTTTTTTAATAGTCAGTTAAACACTTGGATCATTTTTTTTGTGTGACAGTTAGATTTGCACCCAAAACCTAAAAACTTAAACGGTCAGAGAAAACTCACGTATTATATTATATCTCAACATTAGCTAAAATAAAAGATTCATGATATTTAACTAGAACAATTTGATATAGGGTTGCTACACACGATAAAGAAGGAATCGATACCATGCAAAGGGGGTAAAAAACAGAAGAAGGAAAGAACATCAATGTCTACTACACCCAAAATAATTATTCTTTCTTGCCCTCCTTACTTTCATACACGGAAAACTATTTATCCTTTCTATCCATTGTAGCTTTTGTAGGTAATTGTCTCTTTTTCCTTCTTTTCTTTTTTATTTCTATACTTTTTTATTTCTTTTCTTCTTTTCTTCTTTTCTTTTTTTTTCTCTCCTTTTTTGTTCATTTATTTTTTCACAAATCATTTTTTTTACCATAATCTGATTTCATATGTAATTCTAGCTCCTTTCTTTCCGTTTTGTCTATTTTTTATTTCTTTATTTATTGTTCTTTTTTTAATTTTATTTATTTCTTTTCTTTTTTACTTTTTATCGACATGATCTAATTTCATTCACCTTGTTTGCTATTTTTATTTATTCTTCTTTTTTAATTTCTGATGATTTTCATTTACTTTTGTCTCCTCTTCTAATTTCATGTTTTCAATTTTTTTTCTTTATTTTCTTTTTTTCATAATCTAATGCTACAAACATTTTCGCTCCTTTATTTTTGTTTTTTTCTTCTTATATCAATAAAAAGGATAACTGATATATTATCTTTTTTATTATTTCTATATCTCAAAAAATAATTTATTCTAGCATATAGTATATCAAATCAGTAGCAGTTGAAGTATACTGTTGCAGTATACTATGATACCCACATGGTATATATCATATACTGGCAAGGTATCATACAAGACTAGCGGTTCATTCCTTCAAGAAAAACACGCAGTCCTCTATGATACTAACCTGGTATATTTCATATTCTGACAGAGTATCATAGAGGATTGATTCATCCCTTCAAGAAAAACACAAACTCAATCCTCTATGATACCCATATGGTATTTATCATATATTGATAGGGTATCATAGAAGATTGATTCATTTCTTCAAAAAGTACTACTTAGTCCTGTATGATACCCACATGGTATATCATTTACTGACAGGGTATTATAGAGGATTGACTGTTTATTTCTTCAAGAAAAACACTCAGACTTCTATCATACCAACCTGATATATATTATATATTGATATGGTATCATAGATGATAGATTCATTCCAACACTACCCATCCTCTATGAGTTATGGTTCATTTCTTCAAGACAAACACACCTTAGTCCTTTATGATGCCCTCATGATATATATTTATACTAACAGGGTATCATAGATGACTGATTCATTTTTCAAGAAAAACACTCCTCAGTCCTCTATGATACCCCTATGGTATATATTATATACTTAAAGAGTATTATAGAAGACTGGTTCATTCCTTCAAGAAAAGCACAAATCAATCCTCTATGATATCAACATAGTATATCTCATATACTAACTAGGTATCATGGATGAATGACCTACATGATATATCATATACTGACAAGATGTCATACAGGACATACTCATTCTTCAAAAAAAAAAAGAGCTTAATCGTCTATGATACTCACATGGTATATATCATATACTGATAAGGTATCACTTAGATTGTTTCATTCATTCCAGAAAAATACAACTCAATCCTCTATGTTACCAACATGGTATATACCATATATTGATCGGATATCACAAAAATTGGTACATTCCTTCAAGAAAAACACAATTCAATTCTCTATGATAGTAGCTATCATATACTGATAGGGTATCATAGAGACTAATTCAATTCTTGCCAAACAAAAAAATAATCTCAATCCTCTATGATATTCGGATGGTATATATCATATACTGACAACTATCATAAATGACTGATTCATTCCTTCAAAAACTCTTCATCCTTTATGATACTCACATGGCATACATCATATACCGACAGTGTATCACAAAGGTAGTAACTCCTAAAATTAAGTATTATAGATATTTTAGGAATAAAAGTTGTATTTTTATAATTAAAAAGTTAAAATTTTGAATACGGTGTATTTATGTAATTTTTAGAAATTAGTTGTAATCTTTTTAATTACCATTTTAAAATGTTGTATTTGTGTGATCTTTCCTAAATTAAACTTTTATTATTCATATTTTAAATGGACGGTTACTATGGGCTGGTTAAGTCGGTCAACAATTATGAGTAAAAATTAGGAAAAGCTACACAAACTACCCATAAAAACTAAAGTAATTACCGGTATCTATCCCTTCTAAAACTAATAATTACATCCCCTATGTGGTTTGCAGGCTATTACACAGTGGAGGGTTTACAGTCTTTTACACACCCGAAAGGTGTAGCTTAGGTTTTCGTGGGTCCCAAAAAAAAAAAAAAAAAAAAACTAATAATTACACGAATGCCAATTCGGCACTAAATTATTACCCATATTTCCATGCACAGTTTTGATTATCATCATGAGCTTTGTCTTTATGCAGATTGGACAATTAATGAGGTAAGGATTGAAGCCACAATTTTTTCTTTATCCTTTAGCTTTTACTTCTTTTTTTTCTCATTATTTTCTCTTTAGTCTTTCTTCTTTTGTTTTTTTACATATAAAAATATTAGCTAATTATTTTTAGATTATAAAATATAGAAAAACAGAATAAGTAGACTACAACAAGAAGGAATTAAGAAAAGACTAAAGTCAATAATTTATTTATTAAAATCTTAACTAATAGAAAATATATTTTTATGAAAGTAATTCTTTTACAACTAAAAACAAAACTTATATTTAAATATGACTAGTGCTGTGCGTTCGGTTGGTTCGGTGTTGTTTCACAAATTCGATTCGGTTTTTCGGTTTGTAAAAAATGGGAACCGAACTGAAATAACTTTGGTTCAGTTCGATTTTTGTAATTTCGGTTCGATTTATTCAGTTTGGTTTCTTCGTTTTAGATATGAAAACTTTCCCACAGCCACAAGTAGGAGTTTGGACAATTTCTAGCAATTTTTAACAAACATAAGCTAAAACTAAAGCGATGTCTGCTAAGCTCACAGGAAACAGGAAACAGTACTAGACTACTAGTACATTTGATAGGGTCAAAGAAATCGCAGGCCAAATAGAGAAAGCAACCAACAACAACAACAACCCAAAGAAAGCAACCACCCTCGAAGAATTCCCTTTTCTACTCTCTGTTAGCCTCATTTGTCATATATTATGTGTATATGTAATATGTGAAGTGAACCCAATATATTATGCATATATGTAATGTTTCATGAAAAATATGGCTTGCAAAAATTCAGTTTTTTTAATAACCGAATTAGAATTTGTATAAACCTAAAACCGAACCGAATTGTAAAAATTTCATAAATTAAAACTGAACCAGACCGAACAAACCGAAAAATCGAAACCAAAATTAAAAAAAGTTAGGTTCGGTCGGTTTTTTCGGTTTGAACAGAAATATGCCCAGCCCTAAATATGACCGACCTTTTTTAGTTTTTCTCAAAATTAAAGTTTGCTAAAAATGATATAAAACTAACATACTAAGATTAATTTTTTTTGTATTTTTCTTTTATAATTTCTTTTTGAACGAATGAACTTTTCATCTATGATACCATGTCAATATATGATATATACCATGTTAGTATCATAGAGAATTAATGAGTTTCTTGAAGGAATGAATTAGTCCACTGTGATATCCTATAAGTAAATGATATATACAACGTGAGTATCATAGAGGACTGAGAAACATTTTTTTTTTTTTTTACTTTTAAGAAATGAGTTATATTTTTCTAGAAGGAATGAACCAGTCCTCTATCATACTCTGCCAGTATATGAAATATGTAATGTGAATATCATAGAGTATTGAGGAATGTTTTCTTTTAAAGGAATGAATGAGTCATTTGTGATACTTTGTCAGTGCATGAGATATACTATATGAGTATCATAAAGGATTGAGGAGGTTTTTTTAGAGGAATGACCAGTTGCTACTCTGTCAGATATATATACCATGTGGGTATCAGAGGACTGAGATTTTTTTTTTTTTTTTTTTTTTTTTAAATTTTCAAGAAATGACCTGTGTTTTTCTTGAAGAAATAAACCCACCCTCTATGATATTCTGTCAGTATACGAATATACCATCTGAGTATCATAAAGGACTGATGAATGTTTTTTTTTTTTTTTTTGAAGGAATGAACAAGTCATTTATGATACCCTGTCAGTATATGATATACTATGTGAGTATTGTAAAGGAGCGAGGAGCTTTGTTTGAAGAAATGAACCAGTCCTTTATTAAACCTTATCAATATATAATATATACCATGTGGGTATTATAGAGGACCGAGAAGTATCTTTTTTTTTTTTTTTTTTTTATAATTTTTAGAAAATGAGTTGTGCCTTTCTTGAAGGAATGAACCAATCCTTTATGATACTCTGTCAGTATATGAAATATACCATGTTGGTATCATAGAGGATTGAGGAGTGTTTTCTTTTGAAGGAATGAACAAGCCATTTATGATATATATATATATATATATATATATATATATATATGTATATATGATATATACCACGTCATAGAGGACCGAGTATTTTTCTTGAAAGAATGACCAATCATCCTCTATGATACCCTATGAGTATATGATATATGCTAGGTTGGTATCATAGAGGACTGATCAGTATTTTTCTTGATGGAATGAACTGCTAGTCCTCTATGATACCCTCTCAGTATATGATTTACCATGTTGATATCATAGCCCGACATACCCCTCGGTAAAACCCCTTCCTTCGTGATACCATTGCAGTATATTTATATATCACGATGGTATCATGGAGGACTAAGAGAAGGACTGAAATAGTCCTTCACGATACTATGTCATGACCCAATACGACATAAGTCGTACCGGTACTTACCTTCTCCACCTCGGTAAGCTAACCCTCAACCCAACGATAAGTAAAAACATGAATAAATAATCGAGCAAGCGGAAACGGATAAATACGTAAGTCTCACAATATTATATCATAGAAATAGTGCGAAATAAGGAAAATACCCCCAGGGTCTAGTCTAAGTCATATAAGAGCATCCAATGAAAATGTACAAGTCTGAAGTAATAATGCATAAATCTGTCTATGTCTCTGAATAGGAATAGTAAGACATAGAATAGGAAGAGACTTCAAAGCAGCGAACGCTCATGCTTACCCTGGAAACTCGCAGCAATACTGATGACGACGATCAGCCACGCGAGATGGAAGCAGACCCAACCTGATACTCTGTATTCATAAAAGAATGCAAAGAAGTACAAATGCCAAGACAATACAATACTACATCGGTAGGCATCATCGGCCGACTAAGCATAGCTAACATAATCCAGATAATAAAGCAAGATAGGCAGATAAGCAAGAAGTATAAGTCAAACATAATCGAAGCCACGTACACGTCATCTCCTAAGTAGAGCATCTAATCTCAAATGTGCCAAGTCTCAAATATATCAAGTCCGAAACCAACATCACAAGTACAACACCAAAATATCTCAATATAAGCTATGATGCAATGCAATGCAATAATGTATGGATGCAATGCAATGCCATGCAAATGTTGTGTACACATGTACTCCGGACGAAAATATCGACACCTCGGTAGCACAACCCAAGGTGACTCGCGAAGTCTAAGTGCCACTTGTCCCGGATCTTTGCCCAAAGGATGCACGAGGCACCCGATCTTTGCCTACTAGGGTTCTCACCGACCACCCCGAGGACCCGCGGAGTCCATGCACTCACTCAATCCACGATTCCGGAACTAACATCGGATATCAGACTCTCACGTCACTCTCATTTTAAAAACCGAGCCCAGCTCATCACAATGTTTCATCAAGTACCAACAGTGTCTCAACAGTATATCATGAAGAATACGAGTGCGTGCAATGCATGTATCAACATCAATAATCATGCTCAATATCATAAGCACCAATAGTGGGTACACCAACAATATCATAATCAAGATGGAACAATAGATTCCAATATCTACTAACAACACGTGGGATCAATCCAACGCAATAGAACAATCAAATCACAACACAACGGGGTGACTAGCCCCAATCACGCAACAGGGCCCAACCTAAGACGATATCCAACCCAACTTCATACTCGAAGGTTTAAATGCTTTCTCCGATAATATAATCTAAATATATGCTTCGCTATATGAAGTCTCACAAAGGGTAAGCCATAACCTACCTGGATGGCCGATTAACAAACACCGACAACTCACTCCTTTGCCTTGCCTTTCCGCGGAGCCTCAGTATCAAAGAAGTCTAGGCATATTCAAAATCTAGATTAGAAATCATGAAGAACGATACTAATATTGCTATCATTCAATTTAGGTCAAATCCAACCCTAGAATTTGGGAAAACGGGGCCCATAAGATCAAAACGTGAAATTCGGGAGTAAAATATCAAATTAAGCACTAGGTGATCATAACCCAACAACTAATTACTAATTTAACACACGAAATCCCCTACTTTCAAAATTGAAACAAAACCCCCAATTTTGGGTATAAACCCTAACTTTTTTATTTAAGAATTCGACACTAATAATGGAAGATAAATGATTAATAACCTTAGATTCATCAAAATCTAGCATAAACCCCATCAATTTCATCATTAATAAGTCTAGATAGAACATTCAACAAAACCCATTTTTATTCTTCCATAACTAAGTAATTGATCAGGGAAGAGGAATTGTAAGATGATGAGGATTAATGAAATAGCAAAAGGATTAAGAGAACTTACCACCAAGAATCTTCACTATTAATCTCCAAGAACAGATCCCAAGAGCTCTATTTTCATAATGGTATTAAATGAGGGACTAAAGGCTTTTAATACTTCATTAACTATACTCACTGCTCGTCACCCGCTTTGGCGATGCTGGGACCGCTTCAGCGGTCAACCCCAACTAGCTTGGACCGCTCCAACGGCAGGGTGACCGCTCCAGCGGTACCGCTGCCATGGTGCTGGTGTCGACACCAGAAATCCACCCAAATTTCATAATTCAATCCAATTTTTGACTAATTTTTGAGGCCATCTGCTCACATACCACACCCATAGACACACATAAAAACATGCTACGAACGCGCTGGTGGCCTCGAAATTCCTAGTGGAGGTTTCGTTGACCGATTCAACCCCCGATATCTTAATTCCAATTTCCCAACCCAAGTCCCAAAATATCCAAGTGAATTTTGGAAAAAGGTCCGTTTACCCAAAAGTCAACTTTGGGTCAACTCTTTTTCACTTCAAGTCCATATTTCACAAAAAATTATCCGAATCTAATCTAGACACCTCGAAAAGAGTGCCAACTATTCCCTCGGGTCAAAAGTGAGCTAACCAAACTCGAAAAAAGGGCGAAAATACCGGAAAGACTATAACGACCAAACGGGTCGTTACATACCATCTCAATATATTTATATATCATGATTGCACCATAGTCCTGAGGAGTGTCTCATTGAAGGATTGAAGCAATTCTTCATTATACCATCACGGTATATGTACATAAGACGATGATATCATAGAGGTTTTTTTTTTTGTCTTTTTGCAGAACACGTGTGTATTTATATACATAATGGTATCAAACAAGAGAAAGATCGATCTTCCATAAAACCATCTCAGTATATTTATATGCTATGTTGGTATCATACCCTGTTAGTATATGATATAAACTATGTGAATATCATAGTATATAGCAAAAGTATACTTCAACTGCTACTGATTTGATATACTTTATGCTAAAAAATGTTTTTTTTTTTTTATATAATTGATATAGACAAAAAATGTACTATATCAGTTATCTTTTTATTGATATAGAAAGGAAAAAATAAAAATAGATTTTAGATATAAAGTTATTTTTATTTGCAAAAATATAGAAAAATTATAAAAATATTTCTTTATTAATTTAGGTTCTTAATAAATAAGATAGTGATTTTAGTATTTTTCTTAATTACTTCTAGGTTTTTTTTTTTTTTTTGTGTTTTATTAATATAAAAATAGTTACATATTATATTTATTTTGATATTTTTAAAATTTTTAAAACAGAAAAGTAATGAGACAAAAAGAAAAAGAACAAGACAAAAAAAAAAAAAAAAAAAAAAAAAAGGGAAAAGGGTCAAATATACCCCTCTACTTTAATTTATTGGCTAACTTTGCCCTCGTTAGCCAAAGTAGTCAAATATATGATACGCCTAAATTACACCTTTAATATTAGGAGTAAGCGGTATTTGTCAAATATAGAATCCAACAAGGTTGGGTTGAATCTCACAGAGAATACAATGAAGAAATATACTTGTTAAGTGTAACGCTCGACCATTAGTCTATATTTCAAGAGAGAGGGGAAGATAATAATGATTGGTTTGAAGTTTGATCATTAATGTCTAAGAGTTGTTGTTATAAAATGTAAACTATTGGTAAAGGGACTAAGGTTGCGGTTCCAATGGAAAGTAATGCAAAAGGGTATCAATTCAACTTCTTTAAATGTCTAAATGCGATTAAACATGGGCTACGTAATCCTATCAAAAGTCTCTCAACCAAATTGATAAATATCATTACTAAGCTTTCTCAAGCCTTAGAATATGGAAAATGTGAACTCCCACTATGTTTCAAGTTAGCTTTCCTCTCTCTAGCTCAAGCTATTAGATAGATTTAATGACTCAAATCCATGCTATCTAACTCTTTTCCTAACTTTCACTTTCTTTCTCAAGCAAAGTAAAAGTACTTAGGCACAAATAACGTTTGCAACCATTAAGAGACATTAAGGCATGAAGAGTTGATAGAATGCATCATTAACATGGGATTCAGGCCGAAATTAACATTCACATTTCCGGCCATCATCCCGATTGATCTGAAGATTCAGGACTCCGAATTTTATTTGATTTTATCTTTTGGGCTTTGAGGGACAAAGAGGAGATGAAATCAAAGAAACAAAGTGGTCGTCAGAGTTGAAGAAGAGATGGCGGTGCTTGGCAGATTTTCGATTATCCAATAGCGATGGTTGAGATCCTTGAAAGGAAACTTGTTGAAGAGCATCAATGCTTCATTTGTTAATAGTGGTTGAGAAACCCAACAAAGGGGGTGAAGAGAAACCTATGAAAAGAAAAATGAAAAAAGAAAAAATAGATATTTCTAAAAACTGCTTATAAAATAAATTTTAAACATTTTCATTTCTCTCTCACTCTCTAAGAGAGAGTGACATACAATCTCTTTGCCACTTCAGCATCTAGGGAGCTAATAATTCCACTTTAAAGTAGTTTAAGGGGGGATCATAGGACCCATGCAAAGTTGTAGTGTGTTATAGCAATTTCGGCCAAAGTAGAAGTGTATTTTGAATCCTTTTCCCTTTATATTATGTCTCAAATTAACATGTCTCCTGCATGTTTTTTTAATAGTCAATTAAACACTTGGAACATTTTTTTTTTTGGGTGACTATTAGATTTGAACCTAGAACCTAAAACTTAAATTGTTAAAGAAAACACGCGTTTTATACTATATCTCAACATTAGCTAAAATAGAAGATTCATGATATTTAACTGGAACAATTTGATACAAGGTTGATACACACGATAAAGAAGGAATCGATACCATGCAAAGGGGGAGAAATAAAAAGGGAAAAGGACATTAATGTCCACTACACCCAAAATAATTACCTTCCCTGCCCTCCTTCCTCTTACTTTCATACCCCCAAAACTATTTACCCTCTTTACCAATTGTAGCTTTTGTAGGTGATTGTCTCATTTTCCTTCTTTTCTTTTTTATTTCTCTACTTTTTATTTTCTTTTCTTCTCTTCTTTTTTCTCCTTTTTTGTTCATTTATTTTTCCCCAAATCATGGTATTGTTTATTTTATTTTTTACCATAATCTGATTTCATATGTAATTCTAGCTCCTTTCTTTTCGTTTTTTCTATTTCTTTATTTCTTTTCTTTTTTAACTTTATTTATTTCTTCTTCTTCTTCTTCTTCTTTTTTTTTTTTTTTTTTTTTTTTTTTGCCTTTTTTATCGACATAATCTAATTTCATTCACCTTTTTTGCTATTTTTATTTTTTCTTCTTTTTAAATTTTGATGATTTTCATTTACTTTTTTTCTCCTTTTCTAATTTCATGTTTTTCATTTTTTTCCTGTTTATTAAAGACGCCTTTTTTTTTTTTAATACTGGAACTAATTCGTAAGAGACGATCATGATAGTCACATATCAATTCCTCATACAAGCAAACAACACCACCTATGACAATACCAGGGCTCTTGAACCCTCAAACTGTTGACTAGTGACTAATTCATTGAAAAAATTACGTAAATGACAATTTTCCTCCATTATCATGGGAGAATCGAACAACAAAACAGAATTATCTCGCCTTCCCCAACTTCAACATTCTCTTCGTGTCTAGAAGTAGATTCATCGTCATTCTCTTCGTGTCGAGCAGTAGATTCATTGTCATTCTCTTCGTGTCGAGTAGTAGATTCATCGACAGTCTCTTCGTGAGCAGCAGATTCATCCTTCTCTGACTCATCCCCACCAATTTCTTCTATTGTTTTCTCCTCCTCAATTGCCTCCTCTTCGTCTCCTTCCTACTCAATTGTTTCCTCAAAAACTTCTTTTGATTCATCGTCATTCTCTTCGTGTGCAACAGATTCATCCTTCTCTGACTCATCCCTATCACTTTCTTCTATTGTTTTCTCCACAACAATTGCCTGCTCTTCGTCTTTCTCTTCCTCGAAAACTTCTTCTGATTCAGTGTCATTTCCATGGGACTTCGACCCAGAAATAGATTTAGAGGAAAGAGCTTTTTTGGTCATCTCTTAAAGATCAAATTCAATGAAAAAGTGAAAAGAGCAACACTTGGGGAGTAGAAGCTGAGAGAGCAATTTGCAGCCAATACAAGAGAATAATTTGAAGCCCAATAAAATTGAAGAAAATCAATGGAGATTGAAGAACTATACCTTTAAAATCAATGGAGATTGTAGCCCAATTTGCAACTATGTCGTTTTTGATGTTAGAATGAAGAAACTTTAGCTTCTAGGGTTTATTAACACACCTTTTCATTGTTTATGCAGAGATACCCTTTTAAGTTCAGTTTTGCAAAAACAAACCCCTTTTTTGCCATGTAGAATGCCAAGTAGGAAAATTTATATAAAAGTAAAAAAGAAGGAAATTTCTAAAACTAAGAGGGTCATTTACCCAATTTGAAATTGTAAATGGTCATTCTATCCCATTTCCTCATTTTTTAATGGGAATTATTGTTACGTTTATTATAACTTTCCACTTGTCGATCACATAACTTAGACATACTCTTTCTATAAGTTTTGATTTCATATTTTTCAATTAGAAAAGATTGACTTGTTTAATTTGTACTTTTATTAAAGCGTGCTCTATTTATACATTGCTATTTAATATACCCAATCTTTTAAATAATCTACTTACAGTACTCAATTTCGGCAAACATCAAGAAAAACACGCCTATCACACTGAAACGTCTTAAGTTATCCCGAAAGTGTTGGGTGTGCGAATAAAGTACCGTATTGGTAGCTGAAAAGAAAAAAGAGCTACTTATAAGGTGTTGGATACTCTTAATGATGTGAGGCCTTTTGGAGAAAATCGTGCGGGCTAAGCGAAAAGCGAGCAATATCACATCATGTTAAGAGTATCTTTGGGCCATTTTAGCCCAACAACTGCTATCAGAGCCAATGGTTTGGCGGAATGTGGCGTGGGGCCCGGCTTAGTGCCTTTGCCCGTTTATGGGCCGGTTTATGACCTTTACCGGTAGCTTTAAAGACGCATACACAACCTTTAGGCTTCGGTAACCGTAAATACTCTGACGATGTGGGTGACACACAGACATGTGAATCTCTAAACCGTGAGTTATGGTAATGAGCCATGTGGAACTTAATTCGAGAGAGAGATTGTTGGATATGCGAACAAAGTACCACATTGGTAGCTGAAAAGAAAAAAGAGTTGTTTATAAGGTGATACTCTTAATGATGTGAAGCCTTTTGGAGAAAACCGAGCAGGCTAAGCTCAAAGCGGACAATATCACATCATATGAAGAGTATCTTTAGCCGTTTTAACCCAACATAAAGTGGCTAAACTTGTAAATTCTTATACACAACGGATATGAATTATAGAAGGGCTTCTTACGAAGATGTACTGACGGGAGAAACAGTTTACAATAGTTGGAGCCCAATTTTTGTTTACACCCAATGTCGACCTGTTTTTTTCAATTTGTTGTTGCAGTTTAGAAATCTTTCCATAACTGTTAGCCATAATTTCATACAAATATTCATTTAATTTGAAGATCTTGACTGACATCACGTTGTGTGTGGTTTGTTTTGCTATGGTTTGTTTTGCTATCATTAATAATTCTCTCGCATTGCATATTCCATTTATGTGTATTGGAGGAGGTGGTTATAAAAATCACAAAACTTGTTCTAAGATCAGGAAACCAATAAGAAGAGACCATATACAATTAAAATTGTATTGAAATCAACAAACCAATTCAAAAATCCCCTGCATAATAGGCGTAACTAACAATTGAAAGCATATTCAATATTTAGTAGTAGTACTAGTAATAAGTGTTATTCAGATAATTTAATTGTGGTCTGGGGCTTGATTAGCAACACTATGCAATATTAAGTTATCCCATATAGATGGGATTGAGTGGGATTAGATGGGATAGCTAATCCCACCTTCTATAAGTGGTCGTTTGGTTCATGGTATAAGGAAGATTATCCAGGCGATGTTTGGTATAAGGTATAAAATAATCCCAATAAATTTATACCTTGCACCAAACGTGGTATAAAAATTAGTGATTACTAATCCTTCTTAACCCACCTTTTTATTTTATACCATCTTTTAGATGGTATAAAATAATCCCATGGGATTGTCCCGGATTATAATCCCGGACCAACAAAAACGACCACTAAGTGATTACTAATCACCAATCCATATATGGGATGGGATAATTTCAATCCCAAACATGGGATCATTTCAATAATCCTAATCCAATCCCATCCTATCCCTCCTACCAAACGACCCCTATATTGTCTTGTAATATTTATGTTAGAATTTTGATTTTAAAAGATTATGAAAAATATTTTTTTAAGGTGGGCCGGGCTGGCCCAACCTGCGATCCATGTAAATTTGGGCTGGACTAGACATTTTAAGACCCGTTAAAGTACTGGGCCAATGACCCGCCAAATTTCAAAGTCCAAGATGTTGTTCTTGCACCTACTATATGATTTTGCATTTTTCCTTTTCTAATTGCCCTTCTTTTTCTTCTGGAGTTGCTTCTATATGGTTTTGCTTAATCGGGTATTATTAGTTGCCTCGTTTAGTTTTCCTTTTAAGAAAATATATATTTTTTCAATTTGGAAAAAAAATAAATACTACTTATAGGGTTTGAATCCTCCGCCCTACATAATAAAAGATAAGCATATTCACAATGTGAGTTCGCCCACAACCCTTATTTATATACATATTTAATCATGATTATTGCTATAGTAGAACATAGAGTAACCCAACAGAAAGCAAGCCAAATACTCAGGAAGGTAACGCCGGGGTGGATGTGGCATTCAAACTATGGTACTAATGATAGAGGTAGTATTTGGATAATTTGGAATCCTAGGGTGGTTCAGGTTACTATATTGTCTACTGATAGCCAGTTTATTCATTGCACTATTAAAGATCATAGTAGAAATTATCTGGTTGACTTCACTGCCACATATGGACTTCATAAAGTTGCGGATAGGAAAGGCTTGTGGTCTGCAATTGAAAGTTTGAACTCACTGTTCAGAACCCATGGCTCATCATGGGAGACTTTAATTCAATTCTCAGAGGGGAAGACAGGAGCACCTCAGTCATGGATGCAAAGATAAGAGATTTTGATAACAGGATGAGTAATACTGGCCTCACAGAACTTAAGTCTATAGGGAGATTCTTTACATGGAAAAATTCACACGTCTATAGTAGAATTGACAGGGCACTGGTAAACCATGAATGGATGAATAGGTGGCCTCATCTAGAAGCGGAAGTTAAGGACCCTTATTTTTCTAATAATTCTCTGTTATGTGTTATTATAGAGGAGGTTCAGATTAAAAGGGCTAAACCATTCATGTTTCTAAACCACTTTGCAGGTCATATTGAGTTCCAACACATTGTGGCTCACACATGGGCCTCAAATGTACAAGGGAGTCTTATGGAAAGAATATGGAAATAGTTCAAACTTATGAATGGTGCAATGAAAGCTTTGAACACAAGAGAGTTCTCTAATATTGAGTTGTAAGTGCAATCATTCAGACAACAACTTGAGGATGTTTAGAAACTGTTAAGGACCACTCTCAATAGGAACTCTATGACAAAGAAAAGAACCAAAAACTTAACTTGGAAAAATGGATTGGGGTGGAGGAGAGCATATTGAGGCAAAAATCTAGGATACAATGGCTGGAACTAGGGGATGCCAATACATCATTTTCTTTGCAACTATGAAGAGTAGAGTCAGCCAGAATTACATTAGAACCTTGACCTCGGTGAACGGTAACCTCTTGTATACTGTTTAGGACATTAAAGATGAAATTAGTGGGTTCTACAAACAACTTCTAGGGACAAATGCCAGTGAGCTGCCTGCTATTCATCCCAATATTATAACCAGTGGCCTATTTTGAAAAAAGAGCAGAAGATCTACCTAAAGCAACCAGTCACAAAGGAGGAAGTATTCCAATCACTGAAGTCTATTGATGATCTTAAGGCTCCGGGATGTGATGGTTCAATGCATATTTCCACAAGAAGGCATGGCCCATTATTGAGAGGGGGAGGGGGGTGACATAGGCTGTGATTCATTTCTTCCAGACTAGGAAGATGTTCAAAGCTATAGATTGTACTATAGTGACACTGATTCCTCGGGTTCAAAATCCTACATCAGTGAAGGAATTTCGACCAATATTCTGTTGTACCATACTATATAAGTTTATCTCTAAAGTACTAACCAAAAGACTACAAATAGTTATGGATAGTCTCATTGATGGTAGTCAAGCAGCTTTTTTGCCAGGCAGAGTTATTACTGACAATATACTATTGAGTCATGAGTTAGTAAAGGGCTATGGAAGGAAAGGCATATCCGCCAGGTGTATGCTAAAGGTGGATATATAAAAAACATACGACTCAGTAGAGTGGCTCTTGTTAGAACAGGTTTTGATTGATCCGAATTTACCAGAAGAGGTGGTCCAGCGGATCATGGTGTGTGTGAGATCAGTCGCCTACTCAATCACTATAAATGGATAACATCCTAATCCATTTAAAGCTAGGAAGGGATTAAGACAAGGGATCCCTTACCCCCCCCCCCCCTCCCTTCCTTTTTGTAATGGTGATGGAGTACTTGAGTAGGATGCTGAAATTGCTAGGCCAAGAACCACAATTTAAACACCACCCCAGATGTAGCAAGTTGAACCTAATACAACTTGGGTTTGCTGATCACTTACTCTTTTTCTGTAAAGGGGATACCACTTCTGTTCAACTATTGTTTGATAGGTTTCAGAGTTTTCCAAAATGCTCTAGTTTGATTGCTTCTTACCAAAATTTCCTTTTACTGTGGGGGTGTCCCCAATGAAGTACAACAGGAAATTTAGGATATATTGGGCTTTAGCAAAGGGGAACTGCCTGTTACACCTCTCGCTTTCATGATGGGAAGAACTTACAGTTTTCTAGCCAAGTATGCCTTGAAATGGAAATTTATACCCGAGTATTGAGATGCTAAGCATTTTACCCCATGTATGGAGGTACTAGTGGGTATTCCAGGTATATTGCAGGATTAGAAATTGAACGGATTGAACCGATGCAGGCTGAGCAGACTCAGGAAAATCTGCAGACACCAGACATAATCAACGGACCGTCGATCATGTCGATGGGCTGTCAATACGAACCATCATTATGTTCTGAGAATTCTGATCTGCAGAAATCGATCGACGAGACACGTCGACGGACCGTCGACACGTCAACGGGCCGTCGATCGCCACCGTCGATATGGTTCTATAGCTCCTGATCTGCAGAAGCAGGTCGACCGAGCAAGTCGATGGACCGTCGACCCGCTCGTCGAACCGCTCATCTGGAACATTCCAGTTCCAGCTATAAATAGACGAGTTACACCCCAAAATTTCAGATTGTACTCTCTCTCTAAGTGTTGAAGGTTCTAGAAAAATTCTTTCATTATATTATCACATATCCAAGGGAAATTAAAAACACCAAGAAATTGTGGAATCAAGGGTGAGGATACTCTCTAGGGTTTGTATAAGTTAAGAAATCTCCTTGGATTGAAGCTAGGGTTTTCTCAAGTGAAATATTTTCATCCAAAGGCTATTCTCATATCATCAAGGTAAGTTTTATGATTCTTCCATGTTATTTAGACTATTGAGGGGTTGAAAGACTTGGATTATGGAGAGGAGGAGAATATGAGGTGCAAATATGAAAATAAAGATATTCTTGAATCATGACTTGACTTGAATCATAGTTCTTGATATGTAATGAGGAAAATCTTGCTATAAATGATATTAAAGATGTTGTAGAGTCATTGTATGAGGATGGATATGGTGTGGTGCCATAGTTAGGGTTATAAAGAAGTTTGATAGGGAATGTTGGACATTTAATAATGTCTAGTTTGATGAAGTCATTGACTAAGGTATTTTGAGTGGTGCCCGGTAGTTAGCTTCGGGTACCCGTCATGGCCCCTAGTCGGGTCGTGACAAAAGTGATATCAAAGTAGTTCCGTCGTAGGGTGTGTCTACGAGCCGTGTCCAGCAGAGTCTCGTTTATTGGTGTGAAGCGCGCCACATTTATAAACAAGAGGTTGCGGGGCATTTAGGAAAAATACCCATTCTTATTCTTACTAGATCGTGCGATAGAGCCATGTTATAAGAGTTTCTCCTCCCTAATTATGCGTTATGATTTCAGTGATGCCACCAAAGAGAAAAGCTACAGCCGCCCAAAAGGGCAAGGCTACGACAAAAAGGCGGATAGAAAAGGAACCGCCAACTAATGTAGAGGAAGGCGAATCCTATAATGAGGCTCCATCTAGTACCTCACACACTCTGCCTAATTTAGAAGAGCAAGAGGGGGCTTCAATTCCAGCTCTTATGCCTCCAGTTCCTCCACCGACTGCTTCGGGTCAACAAATGACCAAAGCTATTCAGTTATTGACATGGTTAGTTGCCGCTCAGGCACAGCAGCAGAGTATAGGTTTAGGTGATAGGGCGACTAGTACGCGAGCCCGGGATTTTATGAGTTTAAACCCTCCAAAGTTTTTCCGATCAAAGCCGGATGAAGACCCGCAAGGTTTTATTGATGAGATGTTGAGAACATTGAAAGTTATTCATGCCTCCGATTCGAATCAGCGAGTTGGCATCTTATAGACTCCGGGATGTAGCGGTTCTTTGGTATAATAACTGGTTATCTTCAAGAAAGGAAAATGCACCTCCCCCGGTTTGGCAAGAATTTGTGGATGCTTTCCTTCATCACTATTTGCCACCCTAGGTCCAAAGGGCCCGAGTACGACAGGTTTCTAAATCTAAAGCAAGGGAATATGAGTGCTTGGGAGTATAGCCTTCACTTTAATTCATTGGCTAGATATGCTCCAACTATGGTGGCCGATATGGGAGATAGAGTGCATAGATTTGTGAGTGGCTTAGGGCCACATTTGTTTAAAGATTGTTTGACAGCTTCATTGCAAGAGGGGATGGATATTTCCCGTATTCAGGCCCACGCCCAGAACTTAGAAGAGCAGCAACATCCACAAAGGGGTGAACGCGATATTGATAGAGGGCAGAGTAAGAGGGCCAGATCTATGGGTGCCGATAGCGACTAAGGGGGGGATCGCGGCATTCATATTCTAGATACTCAGGCCAGTCGGCGACTAGTGCACCCCCTCGGTTTGTAGGCAGGAGATTTGATCGCTCCATTTATTCAGGACAGGGTCAGAGCTAGAGAGCTTCGGGTTCCCAGTTTGGGGGTGATTATAGTCAGAGAAAACCACCGGTTCAGCGATGTAGTCAGTGCAGATGCTTGTCGCCAGGGTGCAAAGCTACATTCGAGCTCGTGTCGCCAGGGTTCAGATGCTTGTTATGTTTGTGGACAGACTGGGCACTTGATGCGTGATTGTCCCTCGAGGTACGGTAGAGATGGGGTTCAGCCCACAGGATCAGCAGCTGGTTCTTCTTCGTCTATGCGCCCGATGGGGCAGACTCCCCAGCTTCCAGCAGGCCGTGGTAGAGGCAGGGGGAGCGTCCAGTTTAGGTGGCACTCAGCCCCGTATTTATGCTCTAGCCGAACGTTAGGATCTTGAGTCGTCTCCAGATGTGGTTACAGGTATATTGACTATATTCTCTCATGATGTTTATGCATTGATTGATTCGGGTTCCACGTTGTCTTATATCACTCCGTATATTGCTAATCTTATTGGGGTGAAACCCAAGCCAATTAAACCTTTTGAGGTATCCACTCCGGTTAGCGATCCCGTAATAGCTAGACAAGTATACAAGGATTGTGTGATTATGGTATGTGATCGTCAGACTAAAGTTGATTTAGTTAAGCTGAAAATGCTAGATTTCGATGTGATTATGGATATGGATTGGTTGGCCTCTTGTTATGCCAATGTCGATTGCAGAATGAAAGTAGTTCGGTTCCAATTCCCGGGAGAGCCCGTGCTTGAATGGAAAGGTAATACAGCGTCTCCCAGAGGTAGGTTTATTTCCTACCTTAAGGTAAGGAAAATGATAGCAAAAGGCTACATTTATCACCTAGTCCGAGTTCATGACACCGAAACAGAGCCACCGACTTTTCAATTCATCCCGGTAGTGAATGAATTTCCGAATGTATTTCCAGATGAACTTCCCAGTCTTCCTCCGGAAAGACAGATTGATTTTGCTATTGATGTGTTGCCGGACACCAAGCCTATATTTATTCCTCAATATCGAATGGCTCCTGCAGAATTGAAAGAGCTAAAGGCACAACTGAAAGATTTACTTGAGAAGGGGTTTATTAGGCCCAGTTCGTCACCGTGGGGAGCACCTGTCCTATTTGTGCGAAAGAAAGATGGTTCCTTACGAATGTGTATTGATTATAGGCAGCTGAATAAGGTGACGATAAAGAATAAATATCCGCTACCAAGAATTGATGATTTGTTTGATCAATTACAGGGTGCCAAGTGGTTTTCCAAAATAGATCTGAGGTCAGGTTATCATCAAGTGAGAGTTAGAGAGGAAGATATTCCTAAAACAGCTTTCAGAACAAGATATGGCCATTATGAATTTCGGTGATGTCATTTGGGTTGACTAATGCACCGGCAGTGTTTATGAATCTAATGAATAATGTATTCAGGCCTCTCTTGGATCTGTTCATGATCGTGTTCATTGATGATATTCTGGTATACTCTCGGACAGAATCCGAGCTTGCAGACCATTTGCGTATTGTCCTTGGAATTCTTCGAACTCGAGAACTGTATGCAAAATTTTCGAAATGTGAAGTTTGGCTAAATTCTGTAACTTTTCTAGGCCACATTATTTCAGCCGATGGCATTCTAGTTGATACTCAGAAAATTGAAGCTGTAAAGACTTGGCCAAGGCCTACAACGCCTACAGAAGTTCGTAGTTTTCTGGGATTGGCAGGTTACTATAGAAGATTCGTGGAAGGGTTTTCCTCTATTTCAGCACCATTGACAAAGTTAACTCAAAAATCAACAAAATTTCAGTGGACTGATGCTTGTGAACGCAGTTTCCAGGAGTTAAAGGATAGATTAACCTCAGCCCCAGTCCTGATGGTTATGTTGTATATTGTGATGCCTCTGGTGTTGGGTTAGGCTGTGTGTTGATGCAGCACGGCAAAGTTATTGCCTATGCTTCCCGGCAGCTGCGAAAACATGAAAAGAATTATCCGACCCATGATCTTGAATTGGCCGCAGTTATTCATGCACTAAAGATGTGGAGACACTATTTGTATGGTGTACATGTTGATATTTATACAGATCACAAGAGTCTCCAATATATTTTCAAACAGAAGGAGCTGAACCTACGACAGAGACGGTGGTTGGAATTGCTGAAGGATTATGATGTGAGTATTTTATATCATCCTGGGAAGGCGAATGTGGTAGCTGATGCGCTTAGCCACAAATCAATGGGCAGTCTATGTGAGGTCCCTCCGGAGAAGAAAGAATTAATCCGTGAGCTTCATCAATTAGCCAGCCTTGGAGTTCGCCTAATTGATTCAGGCAATGCAGGAATTGGTATTCATAACCCAACCGTTTCATCCTTAGATATGGAGGTGAGAGAGCGCCAATATGAAGATCCCCAGTTGAGTCATTATAGAGATACACTTCATGAGAAAGAGAAGTCGCCATTTAAAGTTTCTATAGATGGAGTTCTTAGATACCGGGACAGGCTATGTGTTCCAAATATTGTGGGACTACGTCGTCGGATTCTAGGAGAAGCTCATTACTCTCGGTATTCTATTCACCCAGGAGCGATAAAAATGTATCTTGATCTCGAGCTAATGTATTGGTAGGATGGAATGGAAAAGGACATAGCAGAATTTGTAGCACGATGTCCAAATTGCCAACAAGTGAAAATTGAACATCAAAAGCCATGAGGATTATTGCAAGCAATGGAGATTCCAACCTAGAAATGGGAAGTGATCAATATGGACTTCATTGTAGGGTTACCTCGTTCCCGAAGCAAATATGACTCCATATGGGTGATCGTGGACAGATTCACGAAATTAGCTCATTTTCTTCCAATCAAAACCACATATTCAGTAGGAGATTATGCAAAGTTGTATCTTAAAGAGATTGTGCGACTTCATGGCGTCCCGGTGTCCATTATTACTGATAGAGGAGCACAATTTACAGCTAAATTTTGAAAGTCTTTCCAAGAAGGTTTGGGTACTCAGGTAAGGCTTAGCACAGCGTTTCATCCACAAACTGATGGGCAAGCCGAACGCACTATTCAGACCCTGGAAGATATGTTACGGGCATGCGTGCTAGATTTTGGTGGTAGTTGGGATGACCACTTACCTCTTATTGAGTTTGCATATAACAACAGCTATCATTCCAGTATTCAAATGGCACCGTATGAAGCTCTATATGGAAGAAAGTGTAGATCCCGATTGGGTGGTTTGAAGTAGGAGAGGTACAGCTAATAGGCCCTGAGTTGATTCAACAAGTGGTGGAAAAGGTCAAGGTCATCCGGGATCGACTATTGACAGCCCAAAGTTGCCAGAAATCTTATGCGGACAACTGTCGGTGAGACTTAGAATTTCAAATTGATGATTGGGTATTTCTAAAGGTATCGCCGATGAAAGGCGTGATGAGATTTGGTAAGAAGGGAAAGTTAAGTCCTCGATACATTAGACCTTATAGGATTATCCGCAAGGTGGGTCAAGTAGCTTATGAACTAGACTTACCTCCAGAACTTGAATCAGTCCATCCAGTCTTCCATGTATCGATGCTCCGTAAGTGTGTTGGAGATCCTACTAGGATCGTGCCGGTAGACGATGTTCAAGTGACGGAAAAGTTGGCTTATGAAGAGGTGCCCATTGCTATACTAGATAGGCAGGTACGGAGGCTTAGAAACAAAGAAATAACTTCAGTCAAAGTCTTATGGAGAAACAATAACCGAGAAGAAATGACTTAGGAAACGGAGGAAAATATGAAGTCCGAGTACCCACACTTGTTTTTACCCCCGGAAGATGTTCAAGATGAAACATTAACATTATGAGGTATGCATGCTTTCTTTCATGCTTTTGGTCGCGTGTGGCCATTATTTATTGCTATTGTGTTATAGCCCTATGAGGCATTGTTATTATGGGCTGTTGTGACGGGATGGTAGCGCCATATTACAGGGGAAATTCTGGCGAAATTTCTGTAGGATTCTGGAGGACTTAACATTCGAGGACGAATGTTTTTAAAGGGGGGAAGAATGTTACACCTCTCGCTTTCATGGTGGGAAGAACTTACGGTTTTCTAGCCAAGTATGCCTTGAAATGGAAATTTATACCCGAGTATTGAGATGCTAAGCATTTTACCCCGTGTATGGAGGTACTAGTGGGTATTCCAGGTATATTGCAGGATTAGAAGTTGAACGGATTGAACCGACGTAGGCTGAGCAGACTCAGGAAAATCTGCAGACACCAGACGTAATCGACGGACCGTCGATCATGTCGACGGGCCGTCAATACGAACCGTCGTTATGTTCTGAGAATTTTGATCTGCAGAAATCGATCGACGAGACACGTCGAAGGACCGTCGACACGTCGACGGGCTGTCGATCACCGCCGTCGATATGGTTGAACCTCCGGGTCGCAGAAGCAAGGTCGACCGACGGACTTCGACCCGCTCGTCCCGGCCGCTCATCTGGAACATTCCAGTTCCAGCTATAAATAGACGAGTTACACCCCAAAATTTCAGATTGTACTCTCTTTCTAAGTGTTGAAGGTTCTAGAAAAATTCTTTCATTATATTATCACATATCCAAGAGAAATTAAGGAGTAAACACCAAGAAATTGTGGAATCAAGGGTGAGGATACTCTCTAGGGTTTGTACAAGTCAAGAAATCTCCTTGGATTGAAGTTAGGGTTCTCTCAAGTGAAATATTTTCATCCAAAGGCTATTCTCATATCATCAAGGTAAGTTTTATGATTCTTCCGTGTTATTTAGACTATTGAGGGGTTGAAAGACTTGGATTATGGAGAGGAGGAGAATATGAGGTGCAAATATGAAAATAAAGATATTCTTGAATCATGACTTGACTTGAATCATAGTTCTTGATATGTAATGAGTATAATCTTGCTATAAATAGTATTAAAGATGTTGTAGAGTCATTGTATGAGGATGGATACGGTGTGGTGCCATAGTTAGGGTTATAAAGAAGTTTGATAGGGAATGTTGGACATTTAATAATGTCTAGTTTGATGACGTCATTGACTAAGGTATTGTGAGTGGGGCTCGGTAGTTAGCTCCGGGTACCCGTCATGGCCCCTAGTCGGGTCGTGGCACTGCCCTTTAGATACTTAGGGGTTCCTATTTGTACAATGTCAACCTCTTTTAGACAAGACGTTGGGCAAAATTAAATCTTGGACTACTAAATTCCTTTCATATGCAGGCAGGACACAGCCGATAAAATCCATATTGTTCTCTATACAGGTCTTCTAGGCTCAAATTTTTGTACTGCCCAAAAAGGCGATACAAGTCATTGAGGCAACTTGTAGAAGGTTTCTATGGACTAGAGCATTAGAACTATCCAAGAAGGCTCTCCTTGCTTGGGACAGAGTGTGTTATCCAAAAGTGACAGGTGGATTAAATATTCTTGATGTACCTGTTTGGAATAAGGCTGCAATTGGGAAGTTGTTATGGCATCTAGGCACTAAAAAGGACAAACTTTGGTTGAGATGGATCCACTGCTATTATGGGAGGAATAGAAATATACTAGTGGATGTGCCCAAACAGGCCTCTTGGATCACCAAAAAGATTCTTAAAGCTACTAAATATTTCCAGGAAGCAGGCTATGACATGGATACAGTGATGAACATGGAATAATTCTCTACGAAGCAATTGTATACCAAAATGAGAGGACAATTCCAGAAAGTAACTTGGAGGAAATTGGTGTGTAACAATTTTGGCTTACCTAGGTGGATTTTCATTCGAAGGCTGGCTGCACTTGGGAGGCTATCAACCAGGGATAGGTTGATTAAATGGGGATCACGACTGATCAAGTTTGCCCCCTTTGTGAGCAAGAGAATGACTCAGTAGCACATTGTTTTTTTGACTGTGAGTTTGCTGTTGTTATATGGAAGAAATTGCTATTATGGATAGGCATCACTAGAGAGCCTAAACAATGGCAAGATGAATTAACTTGGGCCGAAACTCATGCAAAAGTTAAAGCTTCTAAGGCAGAGTTGTAGAGGATGCTACTTGCTGCAGCAATCTACTATGTGTGGAAGGAGAGAAACTGTAGGATTTTTCAGAACACACGACAAACAATCACCCAGATTATTAGGCGAACCATACAGGATGTTCATGTCAATGCTGCAGAAAAGAGTCAGATTGCACTTTGGTTGGAAGATTATAATTGCTACCCTGATTAGATGGATTAGTTGGCTACTGAGGTCTCTATGTTGTTTTTGTTTGGTTTATGCTTGATGGTTGTAGGGATGAATATCTGTCAGCCATCTTTCTATTTTTTTGCGCTGTACAAAGTTCAATTTTGGTAATGAAATTACTTTACTTACCAAAAAAAAAAAAATCATGATTATAAGGAAAAAATAATGTGAAAATTATAGCATATTATTTTTTAAATATGACTTGCATTACTAGCAGTAGCACTCAAGTTAATTCTTTGAATTAAGGGATCACGTTATTTGTCTTTACACGCTCCTAAAAAGATCTTGTCCTATTTTCCCTCATTACTTGGTTTAATCATCATTGACTTTGCTTTTGATGATCAGAACGGTCTAATCGTGATTGTTCTTGGAATAATGGCATAATGATTGGTGACAAGTTTTTAACACCTTTATCCAACTACGAGAATTTGTAACTAAATTCATACATGAAGTTTCGTACTCTATCTGTCTCATAATAAGTGTTACTTTAGCCAAAAAAATTTATCCCATAATAAGTGTCACCTTAGGAAACCAAGACATAAATTGACTAGTTTTTTTCTATTCTACCCTTAGACAATAAAATAACATCTAAATAATGATTGAAAAAGCCGCATAGTAACTTGGCATTGTTGGATTCTCAATGTCAAAAGGTTTACTTCCTGTGCATGCTCTAATCAAAAGGTAAAAGTAATTTATTTTTATTATATAGGTGTAATTTGGTAAACTTCACATTGCATTATTGGTTTCTTAATATGCTAAGGTGATACTTATTATGGGACGGAGAGAGTACTATATAAATAATCATTTGAT
Organism: Lycium ferocissimum; assembly: GCF_029784015.1. Taxonomy (NCBI): domain Eukaryota; kingdom Viridiplantae; phylum Streptophyta; class Magnoliopsida; order Solanales; family Solanaceae; genus Lycium; species Lycium ferocissimum. Next base: position 51,884,712 of record NC_081343.1, on the reverse strand, counting down.
CTCTTTATTTTAGTCGGATAAATGTAGTGGTCTTTTGATATTTAACACTCTATCCGAATTATCATCGGCAATATAATTAGTTTTAAGATTGTTCAGTTCATTTTTAGATTGTGACTTTTAACTTATATATATATATATACACACACATGCAGCAAAGAATAATGAGTTCAATTGAAATTACGAAACTCGCTCTAAGTTCGTTTGTGTGTAATTCTCGTCACTTAAATTTTGTACACTTCGCTTAATTGTGATAGGGATATAGATTGCAATCAGTTCCCTCAAATCACTTTTAAAAAACTACATTCCCATTATGCAAACATTTCCCCTCTATGCTGTGACACCATATTCTTACCTCAATAGATCTGATCGTTTACATTGTCTCCCTCTTATTGTACACGGCCAAGAAATAAAGATTATATTCACAATCTCCTTTTCTGCACCCAAAAAGTTAGACAAACAAGCTTTTGAACAAAATAATGTGTGATAAAGAAAAGCTTGGCCATAGAAACTACTAGTTGTAATATAATAACACATATATGGCTGCTATAATAATAAGCTATGACATTATTAAAGTTTGACTAATATATATAATCTAAGATGCTTTCACGAGTCAAAACTTCAAAATAAAGAAAAAGAGAAGTGTATAGACGGAGAAGAAGATTTCAGTGTTGAAAGGAAACCAAGAGGAAGTTTCACATGATTTGAAAAATAATGTAGCTCTTTTTATTATTTAATACATTAATATTTCAATCAACTGCCAAGAACGGATGCAACATGCTGAGATGAAGAAAGTCAGAAGAGGAGCATTAAACAAAGTCAAGTCAGAAGAGGAGCATTAAACAAAGTCATCCAATTGGGCATTGTTACGTAACTATTTGTCTGTAAAATTAGTATTAAATCACTTTGATTAACTAGATGCTTTACATTTACATAACTTCGTCATATTTGTTTAATTAATGCTACTTAATTACCATTTGATTGCAATAGTTCATCCTTTTAATTTGGTTGATTTAGGGCGTGGCAATTGTTGCCGATATATATTTCCTTATTTTTCATGTATTAAGGCATACACTTAGTCTACTTGAGCGTATACTAGTAACACAGAATTCTGTCGACTTATTAGGGGATTCAATTGGCTCGAAATCAGACTTCCACTCGTTTTCGGTAAATTATGAGGTAAAAATTAAAATTCTTTTCAGCCTTTGTAACTGAAAAATAGTCATCGGTATGAAGTTTTAAATCCCACAGTTGAAACTCCAGGAAAAGTGTGGAATTTGAAATTCTATAATTAATAATAGCGTATTTGTTAAAGATATATAGGGCTGAAAAGTGACGATGAATGCTATTTCTACTAATTTATGTACTCTTCCACCATAATACGTAAGCCAATTGTTTTTAAAACCCAAGAACGACTTTAAATTAAGGGAATAGAGTAAATTGGTCATGTGCATAAAATAGGTAAACAATAAGAAACCCGAAAAGGATTCTTGATTTCGGTTCCATGATTACGCATTAAATTTTGATTCTCTCTCTGCTCAAGCAGCCATGTGATTCTTCTAAATAATACAGGCTTTTATGGTGCCTGCAGTTTAATTAATGAAACCTCAATCTGATTCCTCCATGCAGAATTAGAGTTTGTTAGAGTGAAGATGGAGATAAGCCAGGTTTTACAATCTATATTGCCAAATAAATAAATATTTATTAGAAATATAATTTTTTTTTGCTAATTCAAAGAAATGTATAATTGAAAAGTTGAAGCAAATTCTTTTCGCTCCTTTTTATTCTTTTTCTGATTCTAAGAAAAATAATATTATAATTTAAGGTTCTGAAGGGGTGATAGTATTCCTCTATCCTTATTCAGGCTCTCGGGTTTAGATCTGGAAATGAAATTGCCTTATGTAAGGAGCTCTGAAACCCCGAGGTCAGACTTTCCTGTGTAAATCCAAATGAATTTGGCCCTAAATTGGGTAGCTAACACCGGATATAACAACAACAACATATTTAGTATAATCTCATCACTGGGGTCTAGGGAAGGTGGGCATACGCAGATCTTACCCTACCTTTGTGGGGTAGAAAGGTTGTTTCGGCCGATAGATCCTCGACTCAAAAAAACGTTCCAAAACATGTTTGAAGTAAATGCAAAAACCGAACACCTGTTGACAACCCAAAAAAATAAGAAAAATTAATCTGAAAAAAAGGTATTCAGTGTGATCAAATATTTAATAGAGTCTATCATTCCTAACTTTAGAGTCTCTATTGCATCCACATAATCAAGGCGATCACATATTACTGAGTCCGTGGCATGATCTGCAGATTCAAAATAAAGAGGAAAGAGGATAAAAATATTTCAAGATTGAAGAATATATAGGACATATTTCTTCATTTTATTCAAAGCAATGTAATTTTACTATGAGGATTTTAACTCAACTTTCTTCATAATTTTATATTTATTGCAAGCTTTCAGTATGTTAGAACATTGTAATATCATTTCAGAGTGTGTTTATATATAACTCTAAGGTGGGGTTAGGCCAATTAATTTTTCTAGCTCTTATTTCCATTCATGTAAAGGGTAACGCATGTCCTATTTTCACTAGAATTAGTACGGTAACGTGTGGTCCTCCCTCACTTTTGGGACTAATTACTTTTGAGTATGAATAATTTTCCCACTTAGAGAAGTCCTTTTGGAACCAGGGTGATTCCTAAAAAAAAAAAAAAAAAAAAAAAAAGGAATAAAGAAAAAATAGAGTCTACCCCTTTTGCTATAATCCCCTTATTTCAAATTATCACTCTTTTATGTGCTCTTATTGTATTTCCTGTTAACTCTAAAGAGTCGTCTTCGATTCCCTATCCTCATGAAGTTAGACCCTTTAAGAAAAATTGGATTTACAGTTATAAATAGCACTATGGCGATAACTTAATAAGTTTCATAACTATAATAATCAGGTATAGCGCGTCGTCCATGAATATTTTAGCTTAATTGCAAATTGTTTATCTTATCTAAAAAACATGACGTCGACATGGACAAATTAATTTACTAAATAATATGGAGTAGTATCTTAAGGAGTTATTCAAAGTAATTAGTTTAATTAAGAAATGCTTTTGATGTTGTCATTTCTCTTTCTTCTTCAATGCATCGAAATTTAATTTCTTGTGAACTAATCCACTATGGATTATGGACCATTCTTTTAAATTCAAAATCGGTAATAATATGACATAGTATACTACAATTGAGGTGCCACTAGGTTTGAGCACTCCTAATTAAAATCTGGAAAAATTATCCAATCAATATATTAATGTCTCCTTTATTTTATTTTCAAGAGAAATAGTTTCTTCAAGATTATCTGAATTTAAAATGGCAAACTGTTGAACTTCTTTTAGTGCATGAAAAGTGAAAATTTCTCAAAATGACACTAACTTCATATGTATATTCTTAACCTTTTCTTAAATAGTCTGCGGGCCAAATTTATAGTACTAGATGGTAAATTAAATAGACAAGGGTGAGGTAGGGCATCAATTAAGCATGCTAACAAAAATAGCCTTTAACAAGATCTTAATCCTTAGAGGATTCGAGTACAATTCAAACTCTGTTTGGCAAATCAACTAACACAAGGACTTCATTTTACTCTCGTTAGACTAGGGAGCTGTTTGGACATGGTTTGATACCATGATTTGAAATCATGTTTGAACATGTAATTTGGATTTCTTAAGCTGTATTTTTTCTTATAGACATAAAAACTCCAAAAGTTGTGAAAACTATCAAAATATTCTCAATTCTTATACAATCTTACCAAATGAGTAAGTCATAGTTTATACAAAATCAATACGCTACTAGAAGGCCTTTTTAAAAAATACAACATCAATTGATCAAACTTTATTTCAATAAAAAGGAAAATTTAACATGAATAGTAATGTAACTACTCTTTAATATAATCCTCCCACATGGTAAACATAAATAAAGGTTGGTAAATGGTTGGTGGGAGTAATTGTTAAAAATATCTACCAACTTATGTGTCTTATTTTTTTATTTTTTTTTATTACAAAATATAAACTTATGAGTCAAGTTTTATATTTAAAAATTTTGAAATCATGGTTTGAAACCCCAAATCATGCCTTTTTGGATAATTTGGGATTTCAAACCATGGTTTGAAACCATGAGATGAAATGCATATCCAAACGCTGATTTCATCTCATAGTTTCAAACCATGATTTCAAATCGCATGTCCAAACGCCTACTAGATCTCGATTGCAAAGTGATAGGCGCATCTACATTGGTGCAATTATTTTTATTTCTAAACCTCAAAATTGACTTCTTCTTCTTCTTTTTTTCCCTTTGCTTTCCCCCTTTTTGTCTAAAATCAAGAACGGTTGTTCTTTCGATTTAAGTTTTATATATTGATTGTGTAAAAATATCACACATTCAAATCACTTACAAGGAAATTGCATGAAACTCTAATATATGATAAATAAGTTGTAATAACATGTTAATTTACATTAATAGAACAAAAGTTTGGTGACCTCTAATATATGATAAACAAGTTGTAATAACATGTTAATTTACATTAATAGTATAAAAGTTTGTTACATTGTCAGGATGTATAGCTTAAATCTCCTTTTAATTATTCTCTTGGTGTCCATGCTTAATCAACAAGCTAAGAGTACTGGTCATTATAATTTTGAAAAAAATGAAAAGAAAAATAAAAAACATGGTAGGATGAGGACTAGGTTATGGAAATTTAGACGTCTAGATTAGCCATATAGTCCAAAAATGGTGGCGCCCATAAATAAATAAATAGGATTAGAATAACTATTAAAATAAACGTTAAGGTCGTTTTCAAATTGTAATATCTTAATTGGCATTTGGATTAGTTTCACATTTGCTTGCACGTCCTCCATAAACAAATACCTCTCCCCATCTGTCACCTTTTCACATCCTTTTTATAGTATTCCTCCATTTTCTTCTTCCCATAAAATTTCTTTCTCTTTCTCTCTCTCTCCATTCGTAAGCTTCCTTTAAGTACTATCTTATCTTCCATATATCATTAACAACTTCTGTATTTATATTAGTACAAATTTTATTAGGACCAAAAAGGACAAAGAAAAAGTACTTGATATAAGCTATGGATGGAAGATTCAATAACTTTTTTGTTTCGGAGCATGAAGATTCCGAGAATTCACCGGAAAACAGCTCCGATTCGCCACGTTCCGGCATGTTCAATGATAGCAAGTTGATAACTTCTACTTCGTCCCCTAAAAGAAGGTCAGTCTCATATATGTCCTCTTTCTTTTTTTACATGAGTGTAGGATACATCTTGATGGAGTTATTCACTTTTTTTGGTGCAAATTATTTAAGAGATTTTTTGGTTTTGATACTTTATTTATGTGCTTGCATGAGAAATAATATGGTGCTTATTTATAACATATTTTCCTTAAATTTGCAGCAGAAGATCCATAGAAAAGAGAGTGGTGTCAGTGCCAATTAAAGAAGTTGAAGGATCAAAGATGAAAGGTGAAATAAGCATGCCACCATTTGATTCTTGGGCATGGAGAAAATATGGACAAAAGCCCATCAAAGGTTCTCCCTATCCCAGGTTAGTTTATTCAATTTTAATATATTTCCGATAAACTTTTAGGACTGAATTGTATGAAAATCGATAAAATTTAGCGTTTAATTATTGGAAATGTGAAATTGATTGAATTTTATGTGTTTGTAATAATTGCAGGGGATATTATAGATGTAGTAGTTCAAAGGGATGTCCAGCAAGAAAACAAGTAGAAAGGAGCCGTGCGGACCCTAACATGTTGGTAGTGACGTATTCTTGTGAACATAACCATCCTTGGCCGGCTTCTAGAAATAATCAACACAACCATCGTACAACTACCACTCCAACGTGTACCAATAATAATGCAAAGACGAAGATGAAAACAATAGCATCATTAACAGCATCACCAGCAACAACAACAACAACAATAATAGCAGCTTCTGATATTGCGGTTTCAGAATTAGAGCAAGAAAAATCCACGAGCGAATTCGCCAACCCATCGGAGCCCAATGATTCAGACGAAAAGTTTGCCAATCTCGGTGAATCATCCCTAATTAGTAGCAATGAATTTGGATGGTTTTCGGATTTAATTGAGTGTACGTCTACTACCATGCTAGAAAGTCCAATTTTGACTGAAGTCGAAGTTACTGATATTGACACGGCATCGACGTTGACAATGCGAGAGGAAGATGATTCCCTTTTCGCCGATCTCGGAGAGTTGCCGGAATGTTCAAGGGTGTTTGGCCATGGAATGATGGAGAGAGACGAGGAACGCCGGCGACATAGCTTGACAACATGGTGTGGAACCACAGGCTGAGATCGTTTGAACATGTGTCGCCTCTCTAAATTTGTCTTTATTTAACAAAAAGTATTTTTTTTTAACTCTTTTTAATTCATTAGGAAATTGCGCGTCGTGCGCCATAAGATACCAAAGCAATTTGGTTTTCGCTTTTAATATTTTGAACTTTTCTTAGATTTCAGTGTAGGTTTTGTAGTATAGTAAAATAAAAACTTGTCCAATTGGGAGAGTTCTGTCTCATTCTCATTGTAATTAGCATCACTGGCCGTTTCATTTCCAACGGCTAAATTTCTTCCGACGTCTCTTTTTTTACTTTAAGGGTGTGTTCAGCATTGAGGAAAATGTTTTCCACGGAAAATGTGTTCTTCGATTTTTTCATGTTCGGTTGGATAGTAGAAAATAAGTGAATTTCTTACTTATTTTTTCATGTTCGATTGGTTGGTAGAAAACATTTTTCGGAAAATACTAACCATGCCCCACCAACCCCACCACCCCATACCGCATGGGAGTTGTGGGGAGGTTTGGTGGTAGTAGGGTGGTTGGTGAAATGTCAATTGTGGATTTGGTTTCCCTACTTTGATTAGGGAAGTCATTTTCCTCATTTTTAAGGAACTTGTTATCCTAAAAAAAAAATTCAAAATTTTTTACCAAACGAACATGAAAAAATTGAAAACATTTTCGGGAAAATGTTTTCCTTCATACCGAACACACCCTAAGTAAGAAGGAAGACATACGCCATTTGTTCGTCTTGGGAAATTTGCTAATCACCTCCACCTTTTTTCTCTCTTGTTTTCTTTTATATTTCTACTACATGGCAGGGGCGAAGCTGCAATATTAGCTACAGATTCAAATGAACCGGTAATTTTTTCTTAAACCTTATAGTTATATTGAAAAAATTATTAATCATGAATAAATATTTACTTGTGAACTCGATAACTAAAACAAGCTATAAATTTGTTGGCAAATTCTAAACTCATATAAACTTTAAATCCTAGTTCCACTTTTTACATGGAAAACCAAGAAAATGAAAAGAAGAACGAGGATAGTGAGAATCCAACCAACATGTATTGTGTGAGATACTCTCATTAATTTCATTAAATTATAGTAAGCCTTATTAGTCATAATAAAATAACTACCTTTACCTCCCGCAAGAGCTAGGTTTTTACTCAATTTATTACTATGTATCAACCATTTAAGATGGTATTATGTCATAGGGGGAAACAGAGCTAGATTTTAATAGTTCATTCTATTCTTTTTATGATTATAGGATAATTGAGCTAGGAATCAGTAAATTTAAATTCATGTATGTATCATTCAAGTTCCAAATTTTAAGTGGATGATAACGTATTATAGTCAGTTAATATATTTTGGATGATACATTTATTGCAACTGCGATTAAAGTGAATGTCAATAAAAAATCTTATAGTCAGATCTTATTAAACCAACATGGCACCATGTGTCAAAACCTTTGCTTAAGCCTTACATGCCGGTAGTCATTAACTTGTTAAAGAATTCTGGTTTTGCAATAGAAAATAGGGTGAAACATATGATATAATAGTGAACAAGTATATATAAAATATCCTAGTTAATGTGGTTTAATTATCCATTCCCTTGATCCGTTCTTACAAATTCAGGAAACGAGAAAGCTGGCAAAAAAAGGAGTAGAGCTTACCCAACTAGTGAAAAAGAACAAGAAAACAAAAACCAGCAGATGCAATAATCCTAATATTAATTGTTTCTTTTTGAGTTCCACTAACGCAAGCAAAGTAGCACGTCCATTCCCAAAATCCCATGTTTTTATTATATACATATACATAAGTGTGGCTATTCACTTTTCAAAAATTTGAGTAATCTTCAAAAATAAATTGGATCAGATCAACTCATTATTTTAGAGTTAAAATTAAAATTAATGCAATAAAAAGGTACTAAAAATTTCAATTTTTCTCATAAGAAAAAAAAATATTTCAAAATGTTAATCGAAATTCACATAGTTTGTATCTCTAAAAGTGCAAAAGGAAAGATAATTTAGGAGGGAGGGAGTATGTAAACTTGCAAAATTTGATGATGATGGGGAAAAAAGCCTGGTGCACTAAGCACTTGTTTTGTATGAAATAGTATAAGGAAGATTTAAATTAAATCACATAAGTTTATTTTTCGCAATTAATTGCACCTTATAATTAATGAAAAAATGACTTTCGTAAATGACTCAAATTTGATGTGAGTCATTACAAACTTCACTAGCTGACTGTGCAAAAAGTCAAAACGAACCAAAGTTTTGACCTTTTAAGTAATGATAGCTGTACACGTTAAATAAGAGTTGTCCCACAATAATTTTTATTTTTATTTTTATTTGCTGAAGAATAATTTGTATTGGTTACATATGATTATGCTCATCAAGTTCCTTGTGTGATGGTAGTTGCACATGATTTCGAATCAAATTGCATTATCTTAATTAGCTAGCTAAGACAGGGAGTATTATAGTTAATCATTATTAAAAAACAAATGAAGTATTAGGAGAGTAGGTAAAGAGGCTTAAACGAGGGACCCAAATTGCCCTACATTATTCGTAAATAATTAAGAATTTTAAATTGTAAGTTACATTAGTATTGGTTAGAGATTAGGGCCGTTTTGCTCCTAAAATATGTTATCAAGTTGTCTTAGAGCATTTAATGAACTTTTAGAGTTCTACGCGTCCCCATATGTTGCACGTGCAAGTCATGGCGTCACATGAAAATATGTAGTAGTATTAACGTCATTGATAAGGTTAAGAATCTTTATCAAGTGTTTCTTCTACTATCTTATCTGTTATGTATGATAAGTTAATTAACTTTCTCGATAAATGCCAAGTATAAATTAATTAAAGTATGTACTAAAGTGAAAGCTTCCTAAAAGACGATTAGGATTTGATCTCTTTCTGTTTTGTTAAGTCATATAAAGGTTTTGTTGAATCAAATTTGATAAAATGCTCTACTTAGGCATACATAGAGAAAATGACAAAAATGGTTCCTCATGTTTTGATAATCTGATGAAGCCTTTGAATTTCTAAACTAATGAATTGTTTTTAAACGGTACTTTTTGGGTGGATATCGGTTGCATGTAACAATTAAAAGTATGGATGTCTATAGTGAGATGCAAGAGAATCTTTATAACGAGTCAGATTAACAGCTCAAATCAATTCTATTTTTTACAATAACCAAAATGAATCCATGACTTGGATATTTTGTAAAGATTGGACCTTTCAATGACTTAGATATTTTGTAAAGATTGGACGTTTGTAACCACAAGAATAACCCCACATATTTGTAGTACTCCTACTTTTTATTTCCTTTTGACAAGGCCTTAACTGTCACTTAAGGGAACGTACATCCAATTAGAAGCAGAGAAGGGAAAATAGGACCAAAAACAAACAAGAAAACTAGGGAAATTAAATACTCCCTCCGTCCCAATTTATTTGAAGGTTGATCAGTTTGGGAATCAAACGGCTCTTTCTATTACTACGATTTTCTCCAACTTTTTTATATATTGTGAATTATTAATTATGCAACTTATAATACTTTTATGTAGTTTTCAATTATGTAAATTTTATTATAAAATATTCGAAAAATCTATATTTAAAATTAAGTAAAAAAAAAGAAGTTATTTGACTCCTAAACTGATCAACCTTCAAACAAATTGGGACGAAGGGAGTACCTTAATAGTTCTCTTGTTTGGTTGTTAGAGAAAATGGTAAGAGCAGTAGGTGGAAAAGATTGTCTTCTGGAAGAAAGAGTTTCAGGGAAATGTACCATTGACTTCTTTCTCGTTCTTTTTCTCCACCTAAAAATGAAATGCACTCTTGACTTTTTCGTTCAATCTAGAAAGTTTGCCTTTACAAGGTTGATAGTTCATGCAAAAGGTAAAAGTGAATTTTACCCCCAAAAAGTGTATTGAATTGGTTTCTGAGTGTGTATAATTTTGTAAGATTTTGAAAGTCTACTCTTGAAAAAACAAAATTACGATCAGTGTATAATACCAATCTCTAATGCATCTCTAATGCAAGAAAAAAGGAGTACTAGCAACATTTATCTCTCCGAACTATGCCAATTAATTATTTGTTAATTATAACCAGTGTATAATACATATGTCCCATGAAATTACTATCAAAATAGTCAAGACAGTTACCAATATGCCCCCTCTCCTACAAATCCACCTATTCTAGAAACCACTCTTCAATTTAGGGGTGTTCATGGTCCGGTTTGATTGGGGTTTTGGTTAAAATCAAACCAAATCAATTAAATCGGTTTTTTAAAATATTCAAACCAAACCATTTTGGTATAAATTCTACCGGTTTCGATTTTGTCGGTTTGATTCGGTTTTTGCAGGTTATAAGAATGTATTTTATAATGCAAATAAATTGATACAATTGAGGGAACACGTAACTAAAAATGCAAGCATATACTACAGAAATTTGCCTCATTATCTTTATTTTTTTTAAAAAAAAAAACTATTGGCTTCATTCCCCAAAGAAAATGGAGGAAACAGAGCAAGCATACCACCCAAATTTTTTTTTTTTTTTTTTTCCAACAATCCAAAAAGAAGTCAGCATATAGGACTATCATGCTCTTCGTGGGCAGTTTTCCAGAATACTTATATAGGATGTCACAAGTTGGTAACTCAATTCCTAACACATAATCAAGTTCACTCATCACTCGAAATTTTCAAAAGTCTTCTTCCTTTCTCCACCTACTAAGATAGCACATCAGTAGATTAATCAAGGAGTGTGCTAATTGGTAAAGAAATAACCTCATCCAAAAAAAGCTCAGTTTCAATCACATAAATAAATTCACCCGTACAAAGCTCATTTATCTGGGAATTTTGGGCAAGATCTTTTCTAACACAAATATTTTATAATTAAACAAAATAAACGAGAGGAGGGTACTGACTGATGAAAAGGGTTTGCGAAAGAGTTTGTTTCAGGGCCAGAGTTTTCTTTCTAGTTATTTGAATTCGTATTGGATTTGGAAAGACCCAAAATTATGAAGAAGATAGATCAAATATATATATATATACACACATACACACACACACACTAGTTTCACAAGGCCCGTACTAAGCCCAAGCCCAACTCCAAATAAAAAAAGTAATATTTTAATTAAAGAAATATAATTTATATTGGTAATAATTAAACTTCAAATAAGTATATTTTCAATATATGAAAGAAAAACTTTCATTTCACTCCTTTAATATCTTAACTCTTATTTTGATGAAATTATTTACTTCAAATTAGATGCGGAGCCATAATTTGAAATATATGAGTTTCGAATCCTAATTTTTAAAGTTATTTAGTTCTAAATTAATAATTTATACATATTTGATGAACTTTTAAGACAAATACAAAATTTGAACCAAAGCGCTACTGTTTCCGATCAAATCGGTAGCTGACGCTCTAATTCCGCCCTACTATAACCCGATCTTGACTAATAATATTGTCTTCATTTTCAACATTATATGGCATCATTTAATAATTTTTAAAACTATCAGAAAATCATTTTTGTACTAATCTTGGTAAACACATATGAGCTCATTAAACTATAAATATGAAGTAAAAGAAATGTCTACCGATGAGTAAAAGAATTTTCAGAAATTCTCAAATTTCATAGTACAAATATAAAGTAAAAGAAATGCTTACATGTAAAAATATATAATAAGCAATAAATGAAAAGAAAAAAAAAAGAAAAAAAACAAAGAGCAACAAGAAGCAAGAATATCTAGCGAAGAAATGACTATTTTATAGGTTAATAGATAAGATCAATAGAAGAAAGCAACAGGAAAATAAAGTGCATCGGATGAGGTTGTTCCTCCTTTAATCAGGGGTCTCGGGTTCGATCCTAGGTATGAACAAATCCTTGGCAAGGAGTGCTTCTCCCGATTGGGCCCTATGTGACGCAAATCTGAATTAGGCAAACTCCAATGCGGGTACTGGATACCGGATAGAAAACGGGTAAATAAGGCAAAATATTCGACAGCTTTTAAAAAGTAGACCATAAGAACAAAAAATAAATTTGACTTCAAAAAAATAAGATCAGGACCTAGAAGTAATTAATTAAAAAGTTTGATATTTTTTGGGAAAGTTTTGTGAGGACTACAAAAGCCCTTTTATTGTCCCTTATATATAGTAGTAACTAATCTCACGAGGCCCGTGCTAAGCCCGGACCCAACTCCAGATATAAAAAGTAATATTTTAATTAAAGAAATATAATTTATGTTGGTAATAACTAAACTTCCAATAAGTATCTTTTATTTTCAATATATAAAAGCAAAACTTTTAATTCACTCCTTTAATATCTTAACTTTCATTTTGATGAAATTATTTACTTCAAATTAAATGCGGAGCCATAATTTGAAATATATGAGTTTCGAATCCTAATTTTTTGAGTTATTTAGTTCTAAATTAATAATTTATACATATTTAATGAATTTTAAGACAAATAAAGAATTTGAACCAAAGTGCTACCAAATTTGATCAAATCGGTAGCTGACACACTAATTTCGCCCTACTTCAAACTCATTTTGTGTTTAAAAGATTAATTTTAGTTAACCAAACAAGAGATTTTAAAGATAACTCGATCTTGACTAATAATATTGTCTTCATTTTCAACATTATATGGCATCATTTAATAATTTTAAAACTATTTGAAAATCACTTTTGTACTAATCTTGGTAAAAACATATGAGCTCATTAAAGTATAAATATAAAGTAAAAGAAATGCCTACATGTGAGTCAAGAATTTTCAGAAATTCTCAAATTTCGTAATACAAATATAAAGTAAAAGAAATACTTACATGTAAAAATCTATAATAAGCAACAAATGAAAAAGAAGAAATCAAAGAGCAACAAGAAGCAAGAATATCTAGCGAAGAAATGACTATTTTTTAGGTTAATAGATAAGATCAATAGAAGAAAGCAACAGAGACAATAAAGTGCAGCGGATGGGGCTATTCCTCCCTTAATCAGGGGTCTCGGGTTCAAGCATGAGTATGAAAAAAATCCTTGGTAGGAAGTGCTTCTCCCGATTGGGCCCTATGCGACGCTAATCTGGATTAGGCAAGCTTCAATGCGAGTACCGGATAGAAAACAGGTAAATAAGGCAGAATTTTCGATAGCTTTTAAAAAGTAAACCATAAGAACAAAAAATAAATTTGACTTTAAAAAATAAGATCAGGACCTACAAGTAATTAATTGAAAATTTTGACATTTTTTAGAAAAATTTTGTGAGGACTATAAAATCCCTTTTGTAGCCCCTTATATATATTCGGTTTGGTTCGGTTTTTTTTGTTTAACACCAAGTCAAACCAAATGTTTTCGGTTTTTTAAATTTTTTAAACCAAATCAAATCAAACCGAGCCGATTTTCGATTCATTAAGTCAGTTTGACTCTATTTGTCAGTTCGGATCGATTTTTCGGTCTCATTTGAACACCCCTGCTTTTCATCCCAAAAACTTGAGAGCCGACAACACCATAGCAAACCCAATATATCTGGAATGCAAGTAATTGAAAAGAGAGAAAGAATGATTCAATAGTTGAGCCATAACAGGTCTACACAAGGGTTCCATTAGGCAAGGTTCTCTAATATTGGCGTTCCTTACTACCAACCAAAAGAAAAACAATTAAAAGGTAGTAATTCCTATGAAATAGGATCGCGTCATAGGTAGTCTTGAGAATTTTACACTATTGGTGTGCCTAGAACCGGACACAGCAGCATAGATTAGCCCCTAGGTTGAGCAGCAACCAGATTTCTTGACATCGGATACTTCTTTACCAACATCAATCTTTTCTCCATGGGAAGGGACGTTTCCGTTTCCATTCTCACCATTTTCCATGGCCTTTCTGCTCATGACATGGTAGATTTGAGTAAGAACTTCAGCAAATGCATTATCGACATTTGTAGCTTCGAGGGCAGAAGTTTCCATGAAGTAGAGGGATTCCTTTTCCGCGAAGGATTTCCCGTCCTCAGTCGACACTGCCACCAGATGTCGCAGATCAGATTTGTTTCCGACAAGCATGACAACAATGTTGGGGTCTGTATGATCTCTCAACTCCTTAAGCCACCTCTCAACATTTTCAAATGTGGAATGGCGAGTGACATCATACACAAGCAAAGCACCTACAGCACCTCTGTAGTAGGCACTGGTGATGGCACGGTACCTACACAACAAAGCAATACAGCCATTACAATTTCTGTGACAGCAACAAGGAAGCATTGTCACCTTCATGGAAAGCTTATCAGTAAATACATATGATATCACTTGGGATGACATCAAATTGTGCAACTAATGATGAAAACATAATAATTCTAGTGCCATATTTATTTCGCGGTCTTTTCTCGAGGCATCAGAAAACTAGTTGAGCACCGTCTCATATGTTGGCAACCTTCTTAACATATCTAAATAACAGAAAAAAATTGTATCTCTTGCCCCTTCTCCCATGCTCCTGAACCAAATAAAAGGAAAATTGAACTCCGATAGACTGCTTTACATTAGAAAATGGTTCTAAAACAAAGTATTATTGAGCCATATGACTAACAAATGTTGGCTGAAATCTCATGATTTGATGGAAAAACAGGAATCATTAGATAAGAAAGAGTCGCAGGTTTCCTATAATAATAGAGAGAGAGAGAGAGAGAGAGAGAGAGAGAGAGAGAGAGAGAGAGGAAAACAAACAAAACAGCAGAAGATTTGGGAGAACAGGCAACCAGGAGGAGAATGGAGAAAGAGAAATTTAAGCTCAAGCAACATTAATATGTTCCTTTCTTTAATTAGCTCAAGCAGCATTTGTATGAAGTATGAACTAAAAAATTAAAAAAACTGCCATCGTCCATTTTATAGGAAGGTATTTGACTGAGCATGGGGTTTAAAATGTTGACTTATATAATTAACTAGTACTAAGTAATGGGGAAGAAGAAAAATGAAAAGTTAGAAAACATCATATAAATTTAAGATCTTATAAGTTTAATGAATCTAAACAATTGAAAGTTATTAAAGAAAGCACAAGTGACCAACAACCTATGTTACTTGGTTCCCTCATATATATAGATCACGACTAGATAGTAGGCAGTTCTTTGCATCTTTGGTGACAATAATTATAGTGGCCAAAGCTGGAAGGTGGCTCTCAGTGTCATGTGGTTAGCTCTTGAGACTGGATAAGCTGGCAATGGAAAGATAAGAGATAAGGCAGGAAATACTTAACAAAGCTCCATTTTCTCATTTTAGATTAGGTCAAACTACCGGTCATGACATCTACATTGCTCTTTATTGACTGGTAGAAGATTATAATTAACAATTACTCAATCAACCATGCCTCTAGCAAGAATAGGATAAGCTCACAACAATTTTAAGGAAGTGAAAACACAAATATCAACAATTCCAGTTACATAAAGGAAAGTATCAAATCAGGAATTGGCCAAGTGAGTCAGATATGAGCTAACAATCAATGAATCAAATAACCATTTCTATATTATGTTACCTTCTCAAAAAAAAAAAATATAATAACCATTTCTATATTCTATTTCTATGAACTCCATCCCAATTATATCAATCTGGGAGAATAATCAAAACACCATTTCTATATTCTATTTCCTATGAACTCCATCCCGATAAAGAGAAGCTGTTCTGGCACAGTTGAAGCTTAGACGCAATTTGTTATGTGCCAATCGTCCCTCATCGGTTAAAGAAATGCTAATGGGTTAACAGGCTAAATGGGCTCTCCCACCTATCAGACTGGTCTTTTGGGTTGGAATGTCCTGTTTGGTCTATAACGCAATTAGATCTCAAACTCCTCACAGGAAGGCTAAGCACAGAGTTACTATTAGGTTTAGTGAGAAATAGACCTCAAAGTTGATTTTCCAAAAGTAAACAAGGCAGGAAATATGCAAACACAAAAGATTTCTACAAATATGCATATCCATGAGAGAAGAACAATATAATGTAGCCAGAAAGACTTACAAAAAGAGTCTGCCTTTTTATTTGCCAAAAGATCCATTTTTAGTATGCTTATAAAAACAAAAAGATGAAAAATTTGAAATGAGTTGACTGTAAGATAACAACTCATGTATTGAACCTCGAGCATCGTTACAGGGAATTGTATGTCCCTCTTGATGCCAGGTAAATCGCAACTAGTTGACTTCGGTAAATAACAAAATAACTAACCTAGACAAATATTTCAGTTTTAGACAAACTAGAAATCTTCAAAATAAAGGACAGATTTGAAGACATGAATTAGTAGCTTGCAGCCCTTGAAACCATGGTGATTCATGTTACTTACCATACTGCTTAATCTAACTTGTATTATCCTTCAATTTCAACCTCTTTCCGTTCCGCCACCCTCCCTTATCACGGGAGAGAATCCGAACAGATAAAATTTTAAAAATATCACTTTCTCCTTCATATTATTTGCGATTGCTATTAAGTATTATCAGGTTATGCATTACTAAAGAACAGGATAAAATGACTATCATCATACAAACACAGGCAAAAAAACTAGAATAGCTCAAGATGTCCCTATCCTGCATATGACCCTTCAACCACCAAACATATGATGCCACCACAACATCTACCAAGACACCAACCCTCACTAAAGTAAGAAAACTCTGGCTATGCCAAATTGATATCACAAATAAGTAGTTTTTCTAGACAATCCTTTGAATCAATCTCTTTGTTTTAGCCCTCCGCTTCTTCTTTTCATTGATTGTTAAAGAACATTTATGTTGTGACTAAAAGGAAATGTGGATTCACAGACACATATTTGTATGCAGGAGTTAACAAATAGATGCACTATGCAAGACGTAGATGCAGAGGATCGACCAAGATGAAAGTAGCATGTAGAGCTAGCAGCAATGCTTCTCAGGAAAATCTGAAATGAGAGGTATGAGAAAATTTCTAAATGAGTTTGTTGAGTTAGGGGAAACAGTCAAATGTTGTCAGAGATCAAAATACCTGCATAACAGAATTCTCCTGCTTTTAGCCTAGGGTGATGATGATTAACTCGATTATCTTGATTCTTGACATGCTTTTTCTTTTCTAATCGAGGGAACTTTTGAAAGTTTATTAAGGAATACATTTGACATGATAAAAAAACATAATTATACCCAATCGAAGTAGTTCTTGTATATATTGGCACAGTGCAACTCTCTCCTACCTGGCAACTAAAGGGTAACAATGCCCACAAGCTCTTATTCTTTACGCCCACAACCAAAAGGATAAAAAATTCAAAGCATTACTTACCACACATTTCAATGCATGATAGTAAATGAATAGTGGAAACATTGAATTTAAAGCTACTTAAAAAAAAACACGTTTTCTTGGACAAACTGTTCCATTGATGGAAAAAAGGGGAATATATTCCATATACAAGATCAACAAAATTCAGCAATCAGGAATTCTTTTATTTCGAGGAAATGATGACTCCTAAAGCTACCTCTAGTTATTTGCCTTTGGTTATAGACTTTGGTCTATAAGAAATATTTATATTTACAGCAAATTGTAGATCATGTATATCTACATCAGTCTACAATGCAACAACTGTAGACTAATCAAGTCACCCATACTTCAGGTTGAAATTTAACCATCTATTATGGAACCATATTTGTATTTTTGACTTCCATTACTATTGCAAAAATAGAAGATGCCCCAGAGTTCATGTTAACATCAATCATAATTCACCAGATGAACATGTTTATATTTCAACTTAAATTAAAAAAAATAACTACAACTAGCATAAGCAATGCACGCTCCAAGAGACAAAGTATATGCGTTAGTTTTGACTCACTTTAAATCATTTAACTACTTCAATTAAAATAAGAATGTGATTAAGCAATCTTTAGAACTTGTTACAACACACTTTGACATCCAATCTGGCATGCCGTGGCATACACTTTTTGCAAACACTGCTACAGGTTCTTAGAAACTAAATTGTTCACATTTTCATTGCTGTCCCTACCAAGAACCAACCAGTTCTGTATAACTCCAATATCAACACAAACGTCAGCCGCCTTCAAATTATTTGTTTCATTGCCTCATCCCGTCATTAGTTCCCTAATAAACCTGTTGTTGCATCACTTTACAATTTTCAGTGTGAATTTGGATGTCAAATCTTTGTTCTTTTTTAAAGTAAAATTTACATATCGCAAAATATATGAAGAGTACTTTAAATCACAGTTTTTATAAATATTGAAACGGTAGAGAATGATAGAAAAAAATCAGAAAAAACTGCTTTCTGAGAGACTAGCACTTTCATCTTCCCATAGAACACTACTATAGAAGGCAACTGCTCTACTTATGTTCAACCTGTTCTCCATTACCAATTGAGAAACTACAATTTGAACTACAATAAATAGCATGACACAAACTTTCCATGCCTATACCAAAGCATCTTAATACAGTTGCACATGGCTAAGAAATAGTGGTACCTGACAAGAGTAAGTTCCAAAAGCGACACTCATCTAATAGAAAGATAAACAGCTATAACTACCTTTCCTAAAAACTGTAGTATCTTAAACTTGCTCCATGAAGACATCAGTCATAAAATAATTGCAATGCAAGAGGCCAAGCACTTGCACTGCTGTTTAATTTGACACCAACTATGTATAAATTAACTCGTAGAATGAAGACAAATTTCAAAGCAAAAAAGTTCGCATCATTTGCAAGTGCATTAAAGTGTATCAAACAAGAAATTATCATAAAGGTGAGAAATTTAGGACTTCCATTTTGAGGAATAGTCACATTGTCCAACAATTGCACACATAATTAACCTCAGAAAGGAAGTCAATTGAGTCTAAAAACTACAATAGAAAGCAAGATGTAGGAGTATACACAACAAATCTAGGGAAGATCTTATAGAATCCCAAATCTAAAGCAAACACCGAAATATGAAAACACCCCACCTCCCCAAATCAAGAAACCAATACCCATCAGATCTATTAGAAACTACACCTCAAAGAGATAGCATATAATACTCACATTGTGCAGAACAATCATCAAAAGCTGATGTTACACAGCTTCCACCAAATTCAGATCAGGGCTTAGCAATTCTTGAACAAAAGGCACATTTCATTCACAAATCTAAATACCTATACTCATTGGAAATAGCCAAAACACACCAGATCAGAAGAATCCCTCACCAAACAACACAAATCTTGCCCAACATTCAATGCGAGACACTAAGAAAAAATGCTCAGATCAAGAAAAGGGGAAAAAGGGGTATGAAAAATGGTACCTTTCTTGGCCAGCAGTGTCCCAAATTTGAGCCTTGATGACTTTAGTATCAACAGTTAAACTTTTGGTAGCAAATTCAACACCAATTGTTGACTTGGACTCAAGACTAAACTCATTTCTAGTGAATCTTGAAAGCAAATTGGACTTACCAACACCTGAATCACCAATCAATACCACCTTGAATAAGTAGTCATAGTCATCTTCAGCTCTGTACCCAGCCATTACTCTCTCAATTGGTAAAAAAATAAAATGTGAATGCCTCAAAACAGTAACTTCTTTTTTACCTTATGTTATACTTGGAAAACTATTGCTTTTTTCTATTTCACTCCTAGTATCCAGCACAACAAATCTTTCTTTAAATTTTCTTACCCTTTTCTCTCTTTATTTTTTTGGGGTTTGTTTATTTTCAACTTTTTTGACTCTTTTTGGTGGAGAGGGAAATTGGGGAGACGTATGTCTGCTAGACTCTGGATTCGCAAATATAGGACAAGGGGAAAGGTAGAAAGACAAAAGAGCCCCTTTAGACCAGTGAAGTTGTGTTTGATTATAGTTTTTGTAAATATTTATTTGTTTGAATATCTTTTAAAAAGTTGTGTTTGATTATAGTTTTTGTAAATATTTATTTGTTTGAATATACTAAAAGTAAAAACAGAATTTTAAGTGTTTATACAACTTTATAGTCAAATGGTAATTTTTAAATAAAGTGAAAAGAAAAAAAAGAATTGAATAATTCTCGTGGCCAAACGGGTCCCCAATCCCACATTTTGTGATGCGCGTTTAATGCTCCAAGTATGATATAGTGCTAAACATGTTTGAGAGTTGAACCTAAAAAGATGAATTTCTATCGTTTGATATTTTTACAACATCTAATTGATAGAAATAATTAACATTATGAGAACTTTCTGTAACGGAAGAAAAGAATATTTTGCACCTACATCCCTCAAAATTTAAGTTTTTAAAAGGGTAACAGAACGGTTTACTATACAAAAATGAAGTGAGAAAGAAGTAGAGAAAAAGAAAAGACAATGTCCAATTATTACTACTATACATGACTGAGAATCCCAAATATTTGTAGTCCTCATAAGAATTTTAATCCTATGGTGTTGCTACACATGGCTTTGTTTTGTCTTTTCCTTGCCTATTATCATTTTTTGGATTCATTCTTTATCATAAATTAATTTTTATGTGGGCACATGTAATTGGTGTATAATGTTGTTGCTACACATGGCTTTGTTTTGTCTTTTCTTTGCCTATTATCAATTTTTTGGACTCGTTCTTTATCTTAAGTAAATTTTTATGTGGGCATATGTAATTGGTGTATATTGAATTATAATAACTTTTTGTGATCTTTTCTTGCTCTTTACTTCCTTCGGTTCATATTATATGGTATTCTTAGCTTTTATATTTAATTCGAATCATTTTTTTATATAATTGAGAAGATATTAATAGTTTTTTATATCGAAATTTTCATTATTTAGATAAGTGATTTTTTGCATAACCAAAAAATTGTAACTATGTATAAGGAGGATGCAATATGTAGTTCTCACAAGAATTTTAACCCTAGAGTGTTGCTAGACGTGGCTTTGTTTCTTCTTTTCCTAGCTTATCCTCTTCAATTTTTATGTGAGCCTATGTAATTGGTGTATATTGAATTGTAGTGCAGTAGCTTTTTGTGAATCTTTTCTTTTTCTTTATTAATAAGTTTTCTTTATACCGAATTTTCCGTTATTTAGATAAGTGAATTTTTACATACCCAAAAGATCATATTAAGTAATACTATTTAATTAAGGTATATTAGTTAAATGCTTCTTACTTTCTAGCCCAATTTAAAAACACCATATATTATGAATTGAAAGGATTATTAAATTACCTTTCACATTGTTTGTTATTATACATATTTGCAAAATATAGGCAATTATGGAGGCGCATTATCGTTTTGAACTGGAGATTTACTAGATCTTACTAATTTTTCTTGCCCCCGTATTAATTTATGTGTCATTTTTCATCTTTCCAGAATTAATTTGACTAAATTATAAAGCTAAATTGAATTAGATCAACTTAATATCTCAAAATTAAAATTTAGATATTAAAATTACAAAGCCGCATTATCGTTTTGAACTGGAGATTCACTAGATCTTACTAATTACTCTTGCCCCCGTATTAATTTATGTGACATTTTTCGTCTTCTCGGAATTAATTTGACTAAATTATAAAGCTAAATTGAATTAGATCAACTTAATATTTTAAAATTTAAATTACAAAAAGTACTGTAAATTGCAATTTTAACTTAGAATTAATATTTTTAAGCATAAACTATATATGAAGAACTAAATTGATTCTTGGCGTTCATTTAATGAAACTAATTCTTTTCTTAATTTCGTCTAAAACTAAGATTAAATCACAACATTTAGCTAGTATAAACTATTGTTACATGAAATATTATGAGTAAACTTAAAAATTATAAATACCAAAAAAAATCTACTTCTATCTATAAATACAAAACTATATGCTCATGGATTCATAAAAATGTCAACATTTTTCAATTTATGATTTTCACCGAGTTGTAATTTTTTACGTATTTAAAATATGTTACTTTACAGAATGTCGAGTGGCTTGTGTCTTTTTGTATTTGATAATTTTTCTGCCAACCTTCCTTTCTCATAAATATTTTTTGTGTTTTAAAATGATCTAAAAAGTTGACTAAAGAGCATTAATAACAATGAAGACTTATCAACAATTCAGACAATACATATTTAGCGTGCCGCTGAATGGTTAATTATGCGGTAAAAAAATAGATAATAAATTATATTTTTTTAAATAAAATATTACTACATTTATATCTTGAGTTACGTGACTAGTTGTTGTTATAAGTGAACGTACTAATACTTAATAATTTTGTATTGATAATTTGAGTCAAATTCAATTGGACCTTATTGATGGTGGATATGCAGTTGGAAGAATTAGTGTTTCAACACCCGCTGCCTTTGATTGAAACTATATTTGAGTAGCCGAGAGAACTTTAAATTGAGTCTGCATCTATTTCATAAAAGAGGAGAAAGTCATGGGTCTGCACCAACTTAAACGTACTAACAAGTTAATTATCTTCAAGACACCTACATTTTCGTGGCACGTTATCTAGTTCAATCAAAAGTTCATCTTTAGAAAATTAGCAAGATGGTAAGAAAATGTTAATATGAGAATACTCCAGTTTACATTCCTTAAATCAGGATTAAAATCTAAAATTGTCTAGTTCCTGGAGTCCTGCTGATTGATTTTGAAAACTTCAGGTCTATGTTGAACCTTCATCAAACCAACTTTGAAGAGCTCAAGTACAATTTTAAACTTATCAAATCGACAATTATGGGCGGTCAAAAGCGGATTGCCCTTCCTTTGGGATGGTCTTTAGGTTTTGTCCCTCAAAATGTTGGTCTTTAACTTTTGTCCTTCGCATTGCAATCCTGAGCTTCGCGTAGAAATCATGAGGTTCTGGGTTTGAACCCCCGCACAGGCATAAATGAAAAAAAAAATTCGCAAAGGAAGACTTGGGTCGTGTGTATGCCGGACCCGGCATACACTTCTTAAGGAATAACTAAAGTTATGCCGGACCCGGCATAACAATAAGTTCCGCCTTATAAGGCAAAGTTTATGCCTTAAGGAAAAGTTCCGCCTTATGGGGGCAGATTTTTAGTTAAGGCATAACTAAAAGTATGCCCCCAAGTGAACGTACGTAACTAGTTTATGCGGTAAGAAAATAGGTAATAAATTATACTTTTTTAAATAAAATATTACTACATTTATATCTTGAGTTTGGGTCTGGCTTAGCATGGGCCTTACGTAACTAGTCGTTGTTATAAGTGAACGTACTAATACTTAGGAACTTATTGTTATGCTCGGTCCGGCATAACTTTGGTTATTCCTTAACAAGTATATGTCGGGTCCTGCATACACGAGGTCCAAGCCTTGCCTTGCGGTTTTTTTTTTTTTTTTAATTTATGTTTGAGCGGGGGTTCGAACCCAAAACTTCAGGTATAAGGCTATTTTTTAAGCGAAGGGCAAAACTTAAAGACCACAAATATGAGGAGCAACATTTAAAGACCACAAATACGAGGGCCAACATTTAAAGACCACCCCAAAAGAAGGCCAATTCGCGCAAAAAATGCTATCAAAATGGCTGGTGTTAAGTTCGAACGAATGTGGCAGGCTTCCAATTCACAATTGGGCTCAGTTTGTGAAATCATCAGTGGGTCAGGACGAATCGAATGAAGAAGTTGCATGATTTGTCCTCCAAATGGACTGGTATTTAATTTTTGCCCTTTAAATGGGCTGGTATTTAATTTCTTCTAGAACGAATTGAGCTTGTCAACTTTTATTAAGCTTATGAGATATTATGATATGAAAATATAAATGCATGCACAAAAAATTTATTTGTTATGAGGGACAAAATTAAAGACCAGCAAAGTAGGAACATAAGTGCCAATGACCCGAATCGAACAGGAATAATACCTTTACATTTAACCTTTAACTTTTGGTTAATTGAATTTCTTTTTAAGTTTCATTGTCACAAAGCACGTCCTAAAATATTTGAGGTCATCCTATACAATAAAGCTGGTTCTATCACGCATCAAAGATGATCTGAAGCAATTACTACTTTGCTTGAGGATACATGATATTTTGAAGTTGTAATTCTAGAATGAAATATTTCGGAATGCTTTGTGATATCAATGTAAATGAACTCTAAATTAATTACCAAAATGTAATATTACAAATGTTTGTGGTATCTTATGTGATTGAGTTAGTGAGTGATTCATTTTCAATGTTTTAGCTCTGGAGAAACTTGGTCGTAGATGCAAAATTATGAGGTAAAATGTTGTTCGAAGTTATTAATTTTGATAGCGCAATAAAAAATAACATCAGGCACTCGTGCGGAGCACGGGCACTCTCATCTAGTATCCTTTCAATTGTTTTACAATTTTTTTCCACTTTTTTTTTTAAAATTACATAGGGGGTAGGGGAAGGGAAAATCGGGAAGGGAATTACAACGTGGGTTTCGAACTCTCACCAATAATGTGAAAGTTCAGGTAGCCAACCAATTGAGCTACTAGATCCTACAAAACTAACGAGAAAAAAAGTTCTTCACTGTGCTATCTTGTATAAACTGCCTTGAAATATTTTGGTCAAGTTTAAAATAAGGATTTTTCTAATCCTTACCTGTAGGTAGTAGGTTAGTCCATAGCTAGCCATTTTCCATTCATCCAAAATATCCTTTTATCCTATCTAATTTATTGATAAAATTTGGACAAACTTGTCATAAAGTAAAGGCTATTAGAATTTACTCTGATAAAGATATATATTCCCTAAGCAATATAATGATTTATTTTTACCTCTAAATACATATTAAAGCTTTATGGCCGAGATTTTTGTGGAATCCAAAGACCAAATGAGAATTTCTACTTTCACCTCCTTAACTATTACTCACATCAATTCTTGTCGCACAGATTATGATACCTCATAATTGATTGTAAATTGTAATGATTCTATATCTTGGTTGTTTGAGCAAAGGATTTGCTGCAATGCAAGAAGACTACGCATAAAGCACATTTTTCAATCAAAATTCCTAACGGAGAGTTCCGCAATAGTAGTCCAAAATAGATCAGGACCAAAATAAAGAAGGGGAAAAAGAACACAAAAGAACCTTGTAAATTTAATGCCTAGACAAATTTTTGGAGAAGGAGGGAAAGAAAACGAGGTAAGTTTCTAATAAGTTTTAAGAGAGGAAAAAACAAGGAAAGTTTCTAGTAAGTGTGTTGCCTTTTCATAATGTTTGTCATTTTTCTTGTTATGAAAACAATTGACCAGATCTCACTGTAGTAATAATATGCATATAGAATGTACGAGTAATTTTTATTATAATTGACTTTAGGAAATTGTTAACAACAAATAAATATAAGTATATTACACCCATTAGATCACTCACATTTATTTGTTTTCTCAGCTATAGTACCTTCATAATTAATAGCACTGACCAACGATCTTTATCAGTGTACAAAAAGTGTCATACTATGATTTTGTCTCTGCGAAATTCCTTTCTTCTTGTCCCTATTCAAGTCGCAAGCTTTTAGCAACACAATCTTCCGTAAGTCCCAACAATAATATCGCTTTTTATAAAAAAAAAAAAAATTAACACGCGGAACAATTTGCCAGATCAGTATGATAACATCCAAAAAATGTATTATGAGTAGTTAATAGGTTATTACTAGTAAATATGTTCAGTGAAAGAATGAAAGATGATAAAAAGGGACATCAATCTTACTATAATAAACTATGTCAATTTGAACTCTCCAAAATTAAGATACTGTTAATGAAATTACTCATAAACTAACTTACCGACGGTGATGCACCATACATTATATACAAGAGTTGCCTAATAATGAGATTTCAGAGAATCCGCGTATCTATTCTTGTACTTTTAAGGTGGGTAATTCAACGTGGAAGGATATATAGTTGGTGCAAATGGTTCAATGTATGAGACTTTATTAGCTTCTGCTCGAAACATTTTTTTTGTTTAACCATCTGCTATTTGAAATTTACTGGCTCGATAACTTCATACTCGTGTAGCGTAGTCTCCATTTAAAGAAAAGTTGTCGCTTCATGTCAAGATTTTCTCAATCCCCAGAGCTCGATTGAATTTGAGACCTTTAATTAGCTTATGTTGGAATTGATCTAATAGCTACATATTTCCAATAGCATAGACAGCTTTGGGAAAAAGAAAATATGGAGTCATGTGCACGGTTTTTGAACTACCTGAATCCTAATTTAGCACATAGATAACAATCTAATAATAATCAAATGCTTGATCAATATACATATTTCATTTTTTAGATATTATTTTGTTTTATACCCATAGAAAACCAATAAAAAAGACATAAAACTTCAAGCCACTTGCTCAGGAAAATAGCATGGCAATTAGGAACCAGCTCTTAAGGTAGACTAGAAAACTTGCAAGTATGGATCTGCCAGCACGAAATGATCGCGTATTGTTTTATACATTGTACAATAGTCTATTGTGAATTCCCATGTGAGTCAGCTTTGTCAATATGCATAGAAAACTATGATATATATAGCAATGAGGAAAAAGACCAAATGCTTCTTGGCACAAATTGTAGATATGTCATTGTTGGGTCATGGGTGAAAGGTCATTTATGACCACGAAGTTTAGAAGTTCCTAAAAGAAAAAATATATAGGGGATCTATTTTGTCATAAAACTTGATGTGTATATACATGGTTCTGATAAAACTAACCTAATTAAAGCTAATTAAGTGCTTGCATATGAACAAGTGCGGCACTAAGCTAGACAAACTAACCCAAGTTGTATTGGACTAAAACGGCCCAAAGATGCTCTTAACATGATGTGATATTGTTCTCTTTGGGCTTAGCCCGTACAGTTTTCTCCAAAAGGCCTCACATCATTAAGAGTATCCAACACCTTATAAGTAGCTCCTTTTTCTTTTCAGCTACCAATGTGGTACTTTGTCCGCACACCCAAAAAATCTCCCCCTCGAACTTAGTTCCGCATGACTCATTACCATAATTCACGGGTCAGCGATTCAACATGTCTGTGTGTCACTCACATCGTCAGAGTATTTACGGTCACCGAAGCCCAATGGCTGTGTATGCGTCTTCAAAGTTACGGGTAAAGGTCATAAACAGGCCCATAGACGGGCAAAAGCACTAAGCCAGGCGCCATGCCACACTCCGCTTTGGGCTAAAATGGCTCAAAGATACTCTTAACATAATGTGAAATTGTCCGCTTTGGGCTTAGCCCGCACGGTTTTCTCCAAAAGGCCTCACATTATTCCAACACCTTAGGGAAAAGGGTTCAAAACACACTCAAACTATGACCAAAGTTGCCATAACACACCTAAACTTTGCGGGGGTCCTATGACCCTCCTAGACTTATTTTTTGTGTATTATTGATGCTTTTATGTGGTGACCTGGACAAGCAAGTGAGCCTACTCTCTTTCAGCGTGTAAGTGAAGCTAGAAACTAAATGGACCAATCTATATTTGTCACATGGCCATCTAAATAACGTCTTTTAGTAACCCAAATCCAATCTTAAATCCCCACAATGGCTAGAACTTGTTGTCTTCTTCCACATTGAGTTCTTCCCCAAATTTTGAGGTAAGATTGGATTCTTACCCAAACTTATGTTCAAATTTCTTCTCTTTATGTTTGAAGAGGTAAGATTGGATTCTTACAATTTCTTTTCCCAAATTTCTGTTTAAAAATTAGGGTTAGCTATGGAAGAAACAAGATTGGATTTGAATAAGTTTTGTATGGACAATGAAGAAGATCCAATGTTGAATGCCGAGGTGCGCTGCAATCATGGTCTCTTGCTCCCATTGAAGACTTTACGTCCAACAACAATCCTGGAAGAAGATATTGGTCTTGCCCCTACTATGGTTCGAAGAAGTGTAGATTTTTCCGATGGAGGGATCTTTCCAAAGTTGATGAAAGATCGAAGTATATTATTCCAAATTGGTGAACAAAATGAAGGAGATGGACGAAGAATTAGCCTCAAAGGAGAAGAAAATTAAGGATATGGAAGTTCCGAAATTGCCGAGATGTTGAAGGAGAATGAGATGGAAGAACAATATGCCTCAAGTGATAAGAAAATGAAGGAGATGGAAAAACAATCAAGTGCGACCAATCGACCCGAAATTGCAAATTCAAAAGAGATAAAAGTGAAAAATAAGGGGATCAATTGGTTAATGCAAGGATATGCAAAGACTTGTCATGACCAATTGCCATAGTCATTCTTGTATGTTTATAGTTGAATGCTTTAGCTTTGTGCTTAATGTAAGGTAGGAAGTGCTTGGAAAAATATTTTTTGTGTTGTGGTTAATGTTAGTTAAGTAGTGCTTTGTAGTTTTCTTTTGTGTTGTGGTTAATG
The DNA here is from genome assembly GCF_029784015.1 of Lycium ferocissimum. NCBI lineage: Eukaryota > Viridiplantae > Streptophyta > Magnoliopsida > Solanales > Solanaceae > Lycium > Lycium ferocissimum. The sequence continues at coordinate 51,856,174 of NC_081343.1, read as the reverse complement.
TAAGTTAGGAAGTGCTTTGTAGTCTTCTTTTGTTTTGTGTTTAATGTAAGTTGGAAGTTGATGAATGAAATCCCTTTTATTTAGAAAGCAAAGGTGTTACATGTGCACCAACATAAACCTTACTTAAATTGAAAACATGGAGACCTAATCTAATCTATCTCTATGATCTCCTGCTTTATATTAACAAGGAAGGCTATGCGGTCACTAGCAGCGTCACAGGCCTTGAAACACAATACATCCCCTTTCCTCACTCTGTTGGCATCGATAAATTCTTTCCATCCTTGATAAAGGCGCGTATGTGCACCAACTTTGTATTTCATGTCGTACGCACCTCTTTAAAAAATTACAACAGCTTCACGGTCAGTGTCTAGGGGGAATTCCAAAATGTTACTTACAAGGATCTGCAAAAAAACATGTTATTACTAAAATTAAAAAAATAATTGAAAATAAAAAATAAATTAGATGATGAAATTAACACTTACGAAATCATCATTTTCGAACATATGATTTGGTCAATTTTTTCTCAAAATATGGAACCATTTTTGAATTAAGGCTCATGTTAGAGGCTGCCTAGAAAAGTATTTGATACTATTAGAGTGTGAGGAAGAGGTAGATTGGAAGACCTATATGATTTGTGAGTGTGAGCTGTCAGTGAAATCCTATATTTATAATGTGTTTTGCATTAAATTACCAACCAGTTACCCCCCAACTACCTTAGCTGTTGTTGACCACCTTTAAATCCGTTCAAAAGCTTGATCGTATTTAGCGACCACCATTAAATTCGTTCAAATGCTTGACCACATTACCATTACCATAAACTGTACATTTTGGACATTAAACATGTGCACCAACATAAGTTCATACAAAAAGAAATATAACTTCATAATAGAAACAGACCTTAGTATATATAAACCAGTGCACCAATATAAGTTTGTACAAAAGTAGTGCATCACATTCATGATGATGCAACATTCAAGTGCAGTAGCATAATGTCACAAAACAGGCATCTTAAGCCATAACTACATTAGTTTGTTATCAAAAAACTGCCAACTACAGTAGCTTGTTCTAGAAACTACCAACATATTAACACTACTTCCATGGATCCTTTGTTTGTGAGTTCTGGGTTGCTGTCACTTTTTTCCTTTTCTTTACCCTCATCTTTTCAAGGCTTGATGTCATTCTTGATTTGCCCTTCCATCTCACTCTAGTCCTTGCTTTGTGACCAAGGTCCCCAGTAACATCAGCTGACCTTATAGGCTTTCTTGGACCAACACCTATTTTCCTACTACTAGCCATATGTAGACAAAGAAAAATAGTTGTTTATAGTTAGTAAACTCACTAGCAAAATAAAAACTTTACCCTATATTTTATACACTTACATTGTAGGTTGTAAATCTATTTTCTGCAACAACAACTGTCCTAGGCCTTTTATAAGGGGTTGTTCTTCCTCTTTCATTGTCAACACGTGTTGCACTAGAAGCTTAAGAGGTTTTTCTTGGTCTTGCCTAACTCACATTAGACTGAGAAATAGCAGCTTGACCAGGTGCATTGGGTGCAACAGGTGCAGCATGACTTGTTGCATTTTCAAACCATTGAAAAGTAATGGTTGTCCTCCTTGTTCCCATAACTCTTGCTGGTGCTTGAGAAGTACTTCTTGGCATTGCACTTGCTCTGGCTGGTACATTAAAAGTATTTGGCGTTCCCCTAGTTCTTGGTGGTGCATCAGAAGTTAATGGATTCTTCCTTGGCCTTCCCCTAGCTCTTACTGGTGCTTAAGAAGTTGGAGTTGACTTTCTTAGCCTTCCCTCAGCTCTTGCTGGTGCTTCAGAAGTTGGAGTTGGCTTTCTTGGCCTGCCCCTAGCTCTTGCAGGTGCATCAGCATTAGTCTTGGTTCTTGTTTTAGGTGCAGCACTTGATACAACAAAGTCACTCGGTCCATTACCAAAGCTTGGTTGAGATGATGCAGCAGTATTTTGTAACAGCGTCCCTAAACTCATTCACATCCTAAAAACCATCCCCAACTCCCACATCACTTTTTCAACAGTTTTGTCAAAAATTATCCTTCTCTAGCCCTCCTAGACCTACGACTCATTATCTAGTATCTAGATTCAACACTATATGCATCCAAAACTCGACATACACTCGGCTCATCCAAAACCTTACCTTTCAAGCTTGTATTAGGAGTAGCCGGAGCACCACTTTCATCAAAGTCCAGATCTGGACCAATTTCACCAACAAGAATTTCTCCAGGGTCATTTGGTATTCTTTCTTTTCGTTTTCTCTTATGATATGACCTCCTTTCAGCCCTCAAATTTATGCACTCTTCATGAACGTCATCACTTTCATGTTCAGCATCATCTTCGCTAAATAGTTCAGCTTGGTCGAATTACCATGGATTGGTCAGATTCAAGAATAAGAAATTCACTACTTAATGGGTCATCATACATCATCATCATCGTTTCGATCATATGCCGGTTGAGATCCGCGAAGTTTCGATAGCTACATGGTTCGAGCTTAGGTCGGTGGATTAGTCAGATTCAAGAATAGGAAATTCACTACTTAATGGGTCATCATCGGCATCGGCGTATCATGGCTTTCGGCATCAGCGCAGGTTGAGATCTTGTAGAGAAGTTTCGGCTACATTATGGCAAATCATCGTTGGTTCGACGGGTGCAGCCAGTTTTAGTAGTTGTTGGTTCAATATTAACGGTAGTTGCTGGTTCTTTATTAAAAGCAGACTCATCCCCTTCTTGAATACCCCTATCCCTTTGTTTATTAAAAGCAGCAAAAGATTCCTCATTGGGCCTAGTGTAGTCCAACAAAGCAATGAGACCATCTAAATTATCTAAAATTATCAGCCGTTATAACGTGATAGACATACATATGCCCATTTTGGATGGGCTTAAAAAAGCGACTTATAGCTAAACCGAAAACGACATAAGGATTCGTATCAACATTAGCTTTAGATAAGTTAAGCCAAACAAACCAATTAATTTTTTGGGCTTATTTTAAGCACAAAATGGCTTAAACAATAAGCATCATCCATTGACCAAACAAACACTCAAAAAAAATCAATATACAATACGACTTATAGGCAACTTATAAGCCAATCCAAACGGCTCATAGATTTCAATAGTATTCCATTTTCAAAACTTTGTGAAAGTTCCAAAATGTCCCTATCAGTTTGGATTTCTACAACACCGTCACTATTAGGTAGCCTAACACAAAATGAGCAACTTCTAGTATACCCTAGTTCTTTAATATAGTCCCTTAGTTCAAAAAAAAAGGACATCTATCCACGTCAACATCCAAAAACTCGAGCATTTGTCCGCCTCATCTTTGTTTGGTTCCAAACTTTACGAACATCAAAACCCCACCATGGTTTTACTATCTCAAGATGTTACCAATATAAACCCACTCATACCTGAAATTACAATTCAATAATAGTACAAACAATAAATACCACACACATACAACAACAATAGATGGCCAACAACAATCAGTACCCAACACACACATCAAATAACAACAATTAAATTCAGACAGGTGACAATAGAAGGCCAAACAGTGTATAAAATCAGATTTTGGGGTGAAAATTAATTGGACACACCTACAACAGCAATACTACACAACATAAGATTACACACCTCTTAAGCCCAATTTAAACTAGAAAAAAACCATAATTGTTCAACAAACCCTAGAAATCCAGACGACAATGTCACAAATCCTATATAATATAGAAAAAAATAAACTTTACGTGTACAATAGTGACAAGGAACACGACTAACCTTGTATTTTTTTAGTTCACTAAAGTTTGACACAACCTTGAAGATAAATCGACGATTTCGGGTCAAAATTCACCGCAATGTTGCAAGCTAAACTTAGTTTAAGTGTGATTCAAAACCATTTATGCAGAATAAAATGGTATGATTTGAGTGATTACACATCTGATTTGGGTAGAAATTGAGTGGGAGGTGAGAGCTTTTGGGTTTGAAATTTTGGAAAAGAAAAGAAATGAAAAGGACCCGTCTGATTATAACTTTTTATGAGCACGTGCATACACGCGTATGAGTTTGGGTGACTTTGTCCATTTGAAAGCGTCAATAATACACAAAAAATAAGTCCAGGGGTGTCATAGGACCCCCGCAAAGTTTAGGTGTGTTATAGCAACTTTGGCTATAGTTTGAGTGTGTTTTGAACATTTTTCCCAACACCTTATAAACCGTAATTATTTTACTTATTGTTTTCCGCATATTTAAAAAAAAACGACTAAATTGGTACTGGTAACTTTGTTTGTTCGCACACCCAAACAAGTTGAAGTTCATTATAAATAGATTACTTTCGTTTGATTGAAATACAGAGTATATCAGAATTCTTAAAGAAGCATCACAAACAATTGAAATCTTGAAGAAGAGGAATTGATTGAAGTATTGTGCTTATGTAAACTATTATACTAGCATGTTTATTATCATAAATTTTAATTCTTCTAAACTAGATTAAATTAAACTACATTAAATAAATTGAACTCGAGGAATATTAGTTTTAAATTTTTTGGGAGGGGAATAAGAATGAGGACCACCACTCTCGTATATGTAAGGCATTAATTATTACTTGTCATAGGAAATTAAGATACCAGGATTCAACACCGAGAAAGAAAAAAGAAAGAACTTCTCCACCAAGAAGAAAACGTGACATATATTGGAATCATTAACCTTTCCAAAACTTAAGATTAGAAAAACTTAGCAAAATAATATGAGTTCAAGCATGTATAATGTAACGCCCACTCACCAACCCCTACAAGGCTACAAGGCCATATACCATTTGTTTTTTTTAAAATAATTGGGTATCGAAAATTTGTCTGTATCTCATTAATTTTATAAGATACTGAATAATTTTATCCACTAAGACTTTAACAAATATAAAGAAATGATCTAACTTTTTTTGTCTATTGAAACCTCATATATAATTTTCTCAACTCACTTCATTGACAACTGTGTATGTGAGTGCAACTATATACCATATTGATATCGTAACACCAAATATGAGCCTCAATTTATAATGATGCTACCCACGTCCGCTTTCTTTTTTCCCCTCTCCATTATTGCATACATCCATACAAGTCCTTACCTTGCATTCCTTTTTATATCCTTCTCTAAAATCTAGTCTGCTTTTATGTACCCCCTCACTTTTTGCTTCTTTCTTTGAGGGTACTTCTTAAAAAAATTAAGTAAAAGAAATGTCCACCATGTCTGAAATCTCATTATCTTCCTCTTCACCATGTTCATGGCAAGATCATGAAGCTTCAATTTCTTCTCCATTGAAAATTCAATTGGTTTCTAAGTCAGTGTCAGAGAGACTGCTCTCAAAATTTTCTGATTTAACAGAGTTTGATTTTGATTACTCTAAAAGTGGCTTGTGGTCTCCTCCATTTGAAAGAAGCCACGTGTTCCTAAGCTCACCAGCTGGGCAAATTCTTTCACGTAGAGAAATGGCTGCTAAATTGAATAAAGTCTTGAAAAGACATCAGAGAAGAAGACGTTGCTTCAATGTATGAATTTTTCGTCTCTTCACTACTTTATTGGTTATATGTCTTTTTCTTAAGAATAATGAAAAACTATTAATTTATGGAAGGGAAAACGTCAAATAAAGTAACCTTGAGCTTCAGTTTATGTAAAGAGTAAAATTGACCTATTTCAAATAGTCTCCTTCTGTCTCAATTTATGTGTCATAGTTTTTTTTTGTTTATTCCAAAAATAATATCACGAAACAATTTAACTTTATGAGATAATTTACCGTCACACATTTATGTAAGGCTTGTTTTGGACCATAAATTTCAGAAATATTTCTTTCTTTCTTAAACTTCGTGCCTAGTCAAATGATGCCACATAAATTGCGATGGAGGAAGTATAAGGGAAAAATGGTGTTTCAATTGAGTTTTTCTCTTCCTATATCTTCTTAGAATTTTGATGACCTTTTTATTTTCTTGGTTGATTTTCTATATGCAGGCATGTTTATGTTCTCCAAAAAGATTCTGATGTCTCAAGCCATAAGAAGTAGTCTTGCAAGATGTTCGATTTATTGAGAGAGAAAATGCAGGAAAGATCTTTAATTTCTAACTATTTTCCCGTTCAGAATGTACATGTTTTTATGTAATTATTAATTATAATATAAAGGAATGGATAATTGTCTGGTGTCGTTGTTTGATTTGTTTTTGTATTTTGTTGGAAATTGGAGTTATGATGCTCCATGCATAAAGCTTTAAAGAGAACAAAAAGTAAGCCCAAAGAAGTGGGGATATTTAAGGGCTCGTTCGGTTAGAAAACAAGTTATCCCGGGATAACTAATCCCGAAATTAGTTATCTCGGAATTATTATTCCACCCTCAATGTGGGAAAAAAAAAAAACTATAATCCCGGGATAACTAATTCCGGAATTAGTTATCCCGAGTTTTTATTCCAACCAAATGTGGAATAAGGCGGCACTAAATTTTTATTCCAGGATTATTTTTGCTTATCCATCATACCAAACGAGCTTAGAGTTTAAACTACTTTTAACAGAACTGTTCCATTAGTACGTGTGATTTGTGAACAACTTTTCACCCCCTAAATTTTCACCCAATATACATGTAGCAGGTACTCCCAAAATAGGTAAAAACTTATCCATATCTGATGCTTACACCAAATCAGTAGATGCATGACATGTGTTCAGATTTAAATTACTACTATTACTTAATCATGATTAATTAATATCCTTTCTTACTTCATTTAATCACTTGACCATAGTGAATTATTATGATTTGAAGTAAACATCAAGCACGAATATATATTAAAAATAGTTGAAGCACATCACACACACAAAAAAGATCCCCAAACTTGTGTGAACATAAAAACCAACCCCTCCTCGTCCTATCCCTGCTAAAAAGTTTATAAAAAAGAAAAACAAAACCTCTGTTTGGAGCCAACATGAAGGGGCATTTAAAATTTAAGCTTACGCTAAATCCACATGCAATTTCAAGAAGTAACAAAAAAGCAATTAATAGAGCATAATGTTCTGGACTTCTAAATGCCTTTTCCACCAATGGACAAATGAAATAAGTGCTGCTGTACTTCATCTAACTCCAAGATCAGGATTCATATCTTCTTAGCACATTTCCAAAACTCTTTTGTATTTGTCGTGTATATATATTTACTAAGAGACTTAAAATTGAAAAGATCAGAAAATCTTTATTGTGCCAGTGGCTGTCATGTCTTGATGAAATTAAATAACGTAACTAGTGTTACTACTATGCAATCATTAATCTCTCGCCAAAAGTACACATGTTTTCAATTATTGTTTCTTAGCTACTTGTATCATCGTGTTCTAATTTTCAACTCAAGCTTGTTTTTTTTCCTACTCATATAAGGTCTTAATTGACAACTCATACTCGTGGGGCAACATATGCATGTGAAAACTGAATCAACTTTTGAATTATTATTTTTCCCCCTTCAAAACTGTGGTGTCCAGTTTACCTGTTACTATTACTTCTATTCAGATTTGAAACTTGTTTTCCAAGCTTATCACTCAAATTATTCACTCCTTCAATCCAAAATTCAAAATTTCAATACTTGCAATTATTTGCGAGGTTATTTTTTCCATATGGTATTGAATAGGGAAAGCTAAACTTGCTGCAGAAAAAGAATAACCTATTTGGACATGAATATTTTTTTAAAAGAGAAATTATATGTGAAACAGTGTTTGTTTATACTTTGGACTGACTTTTTGAAAAGAAAAAAACATTGAAGATAAGTTTCAATTTTGATAAAGTTGTTTTGACTAGTTTTTCAAATGATTTTTTTTTTTCCGATTCACAAAACTTTTACATTTTTTTTTTCAAGTTAAATGCATATCCAAACGTAAGCTCAATTATTAAATACCCTTTTCAATTTTTTTTTCAAATACTACTCAAATATCAGATTTTTTATGTTCAAGTGCCTATATAGTACTCTCTTTATATGATTTATAGATTTTAATTATAAAAAAAAAAAGCATTTTTCTTATTTGACAACAATTTAACTTTAAATTTTACATTTTATGCTTAATGAGGTGATTTATAATCATACAAATATCTTTAAAAACATTTTCTGCATTCAAAATCTTTTTATTTATTAAACTCAAGATTCCTTAAATTACAGTCACATAAATTGGATGGAGGGAGTAGTGATTTCACATCAATTTATTTTGGCAGTTGGGTAGGTTCTGATAACTCTGATTCATTCAGAAACTCTTTCTGCACTGGTTGAACATTCACAGTTTGAAAAAAATAGATTCTGTTTGTAGTGTACCTATGTAAGTTCAGTGCTAAAAGTCATTAATAACTAGGCATTTTTTCTTGATGCTTAATGCCTAGACTGCAGTAGCTCATAAAAGAGTTGTCTTTTTTCTCCCAGCTTTGAGTATTGAATGACTTCATCACTGGCTCTGTGCATTCTCTAGTTTTGTTTTCTACTTCACAGAACTGCACTCACATCCAAAGGTAAATTTATTGGATCATTTTCACCAACAAAACATACCTTCTTTTTGGTGAGACATATAATTCTTATAACACTCTTTCTTTTACCTCAGTATATAAAGTTTCATCCCACAGGGTAAAATCCTCCCAAGTACACTGAACTCCAACATTATGGTAAACCCAACTGCATCATTGGTACTCTGTTTCTTGCTCGGATTTAATATTTATTAGGCAAAATACATACTTTACCTTCAAAACTGGAGACCAAATACGGATAACCTTTTACACACTTAACCCTTTTAAACTGTGCCTTAAACACAGTTTGAATGTGTAAAAGGTTGCCCCTGGTCGACGAGTGTATCACAGGGATTTAATCTGAAAATCCGGGGATAAATTATGTATTTTGCCTATTATTATACTGAACTTTTTCTCCAATTCGCTCATCCAATATGTGACGACTAATTTTATGTGTAGTCGTTGAACCTTACACATTACGATAATGTCGCAAAACAAAATTTTGTGACATTAAAAAACAACTGAAGTATATATGAATTACTCTGAGAGTACGCATGACCGTAAGTTTAAATTTTTGACATCGGCTTTAATACACTGTGCATCATTTTGTAAAGTAAACGTTAGAAAATAAATAAATCCACCTTTCAAATTTTTGACACCCTAATTCGAATTAGGAATGCAATGGGCCCTTTAGAAACATGCCTTCTAATTGAGAATTTTTATTCATCTTACCATTTTACCAGACTTTATAAAAAGACAATTGAAAGAAATTGATACATACACGATGATATAAAAGAATGAAACTCTAATATTGAATGTTGATAATAAAAAGAATTACCGTTCATAAGTGCATTACATAGTGAATAAAATTGTAATTATGATTAAGTATAAAAAACTTTAATTTTCTTGTATTCGTTATCTGGTACAAAATTATATTCTTGTATGGTAATATTAAGAATGCAATAGAATTCCTTTCGAGATATTTACTTCAAGTTGCAATTAATTTAAGTTCACCGGCATAGCCATTTTTTTTTTTTTTGTTTACCATAAGAAATTAGAGCACCAACTTTGTTAAAACTTTTCCATATATTTTTAATTTTTTTATTTACTTCCTCATGATTACTATTTGACCTTATTATATATATATATATATATATATATATATATATATTTTTTTTTTTTTTTTTTTGTATGGTGATATAAGAAGTGCAGTATGATCCTTTCGAAGTCTCCAAGTTCATAAAATGGTAGAGAAAAATGAAAAAGGGCCAAAAATACTTCTAAAGTTTGAAAATGGCTCACAAATATCTTTCATTCATTTGTTGGTCTAAAAATAGTTGGAACGTCAGTGAGGCCTCCCCTAACACTCAACCACAAAATCCATTGTTATACAAGCAGATAATCGAGTATGTGAAGATAATTGGTGGAGAATTCATCGATGAATGAAGAAGCAAAACTAAACTACAATCACCATAATGCGATAATATTTCACTAATAATCTTCAAAGACACGATTATCTTCTTGTATAACAATGAATTTGGCCAATCATAATAAGCTTTTTTAAAATTGGAAAACAGCCATTAATTTTAAGATCTTAGTTTGAAGGATAAACAAAAATATCCATCTACTATTCTATTATTATTAATTCTATTAATCATGGATATTCATTAATCATGTATAATTAATGAATACTAGAATTTATAACATGTGTCATAAGTCTAATGTAAGTTATCTCCTTTTTATGTTTATGTTTTATTGCGGTAGTTGTTGCATCCATTATCGTGTAGAAATTGGGACTGAGAAGACGAAAAATATCCAGAAAGAACTATTCAGATCATCAGCAAATTGAAAAATAAAAATGGTATTATCATTAGTAAAAAAAAAAAAAAACTTTTGAAAAGGGGAAATGGTGATCTTGTTTGTGAAAACGGTCTTTAAAAGATGGTTTTAATTGCATCTGCTTTTTTAGTTGTATGATTTTGATGTAATTCAATGGTGGATGGATTGTAATTACAAATATTTTTTATGTTTTGGAATGTAATGATATTTTGTGCCATAACATTCAGGAATTTCAAAGGCTCAAATATCTTTATCTTTCTTGCGAACAAATATGCCTCAGGTATTTTTCCGTTAACTCAAGGGCATATATAGCCCAAAAAAAAACGTTAGGGATATCTTTGCACCAACCTTTTAACGACGGACAAATGTGTACAATTTCGCAAAGGTTAGGGGCATATTTGAGCCTTAACCGTAAAAAAAAAAGTAGGTTGAGGGTATTTTTAAACTAATAAGTGGATGGAGGATATTTTTAGACAAAAAAAAAAAAGTGATACATGCGATTGAGATATCATTAACCCTTTTCTGTAAAGTTTATAGAAGACCATTATCTCTTTTTATAATCACTGAAGCGAAGTTGTAATACCATTTCATAAGTCCGTTTCACTGATTATACAAAATTCCATTATATTATAGAATGGAACATGAACGAATTGAAATTATTATGGAACATGAACGAATTGAAATTATTATGGAACATGAACGAATTGAAATTATTATCCAAGTTTCCTCATTTTGTCTTGTTTTTTAATTTCAATTTTCAAAAATACAATTATTTTGTGTTCTCCGGAAAAGGGGTAGAACCAAGATTTTCACAAAGGGGACAAAATAAAAAGATGTAAACACACGAAGAAATCAAGAGGATTCAACATATAATACGGATTGGGCTCCTCTCCATTTCTCTTCTCTCCATTTTTTCCAGGTTCTAGCTTGGATTGAGGACACATGGCATAGGTTATAATTAATGGCTAAAATTTAATTGACTAAAGAATAGCCCTAACCATGGTTTAGGTAACTAATATTTCATATATTTGCCTACAAAAATTTTATTAATCCCACAATCATAGCAACACATTATCTTATCCATAAATATATTAATAACTTTTCTCACTTCCTATCCTTTTTACCATAACAGTATTTATCTTCCATTTTTTTTTTTTTTTTTTGAATTGATAACTTATACTCTAGTATCTATCTCCAGTCATAAATAAAATATATAAAACAAGGAAAACAATGAAAAAGTTAATAGACAATTCATCAACTTGCCCGTTAGACTGCATATTGTAATACTAATAACCGAAAGAAAAGAAGAGTTTTGCGGTAGAAAAGTTGTGTTCAAATGGAGGACCTTTTTTTTTTTTCTTCATAAATTGGCATGACCAACGAAGATTTATTGTTGGTTTTTTCGAAAGAAAAAAGCTACATAAATAATTCAATGTATAGAGATAAAGGATTAACTCAAAATCAGGTAAAATGATAAGGAGGAGATAGATACTGGGTAGGAAAAAAATCCTTAGGAAGAGAGAAAAAAATTTAGTATATTAATGGACAATTATTAATTATTTGAATTATGGTTAAGGTCCTTCTTTAGTCAATTAAATCTTAACCGTTAATTATAACCTATGTCATGTGTCTTTAATCTAAGCTAGAACTTGGGGGAAATGGAGAGGAGCCCAATCTCATACAATGCATATTCAATTTTTAGAAAAAAGGGACGTGTCTACACAATGTAATTTCAATCGATATCCCTTAAACAAAGGTGAATCCGCCACTACTCCAGCGATTCCTTTTAGCTACTAGAAAATTACCACCTCTCAAAAAGTCACAATCACTATTTATTTTTATTCATTGTTTGACCTTTTCAATTAATAAAAAAATTACATATCTCATTGTATTGTAACATTAAAAATGTAGCAAATCTCCTTCCAAGTTTTCAATTGTTTATTTTAATTTCTTAAGCTTTTTCTATAGAATATTTTAGAACTTAGATCAAACTCTTCTATTAGTAAATAAATTTTATTATAACAAGATCCAAGTAAATATATTTCTAATACATGGCTAACGTTTTGTTAACTTAAATTAATTCTTATTAACATAACTACATATTACTACTAAATGTATGTTGTGAAGTTAAAATTTTATCTTTTGTAAGAATACTACACTATAAACAAATATGGGAGAAAAATGTTGGCCATTGAGCATTCCTTTTGGTGGATACGTATCCTAAGTCCGAACCATTAATTAATCATTAACCCAAAATGATATAAATCATAAAAAATGTACTTTTCTCTATTGTAATTATGATCGAGAAGATCGTAGGAGGGACAACGGCAGCACGAGCTTACCCATCCAATAATCTGTCACTTCCTTAAATCTTTTAAAGACCATGTTCGAAAAAAGAAAAAGTAAATACGCACACATCCCGCCGACGGCATCTTCCTTGTAAACATCGACTTCAAATACGCAATTGTTAATCCATGTGTCTCTATCATCCTCAGAGACGTGTGTAAGTTTTTATGTTAGGTTGTTTTGATCACCGGAGAATTGCGTCAGTGTGACTAGATTTGTCCGATCTGAAGGACCGAAAAACATCGAAAGGAAGGCACCGTCACATTTGGCGCGGGGGTTAGCTAGGGTAGAGGGAGATGAAGAACCACTATCTAATGATAGACTTGAAGTAGACTTTTTGGGATTCGACATAATTTCTTGTAGCAGAATTTTCAAAATAAATGTGTGGAATCAAGAAAATGGGAGCGAGAATGTGTGGAATCAAGAAAATCGAAGCGAGAACGTGTTATACTTTTTGTTGTCAGATAATCAAGAAAATGTGGGGAATTTCACTTAAACCGTCCTCTGTTCTCTCATTTTGTTAAGTGTGCAGACATAAATGATACAAGGACTTGTTTTATTCCAGTTAGGGGTGCCAATGGTACGGTTTAGGCGATTATTTTATAAAATTTATACCATACTAATTTTTCAGTTATTTCATTTTGTAGAACCAAAATTAGACTTTCCGAAACCGTCTCATCATCTCGGTTTCTCTTGGGTATCAGTACGGTTCGTTTTTTTTTTTTTTTAATTTATTTTTTATTTTTTAACAAAACAACACCATGTCATAGTCATTAGTAAAAGTTTAAAACACATGCATACTTCTATAGGATTAAGGCAAAAATTCTAGACATTTTTACTTTTTAAAAGGTGATGAATCTAGAAAACATGAAAGAAGACAAGGATAAAAATTGATCCCACTATTTTACGGTAGTGTAAAACAATGTTAAGCAAAAACAAAAAGTATAATTTATATCGCACGAGGGGCAAAACTAAATCAAGATGAGACTCAAGAACAGAGACTACTAAAATTAAGTATCTAATAAGAGAAATTTAAAATCATATGAGAGGAAAAATATCCAATATTTTGAAGCTTTCTATCCAAGATCATTGGAATGCCTTGGAACTTTAGGTGTTAATTATTTCATCATCCCGAACCCAAGACGAAAATTTTAATATTTTATTATATTTAAATCTAATATATAGAATATATTTTACACATGTAAATATATTCGGTACGGTTTGGTATTTTTTCAGTTTATTTTTATAAAATTAAAAACCAACCCAATTATTCGGTGTCGGTTTTATTAAAGAAACCTAAAAGTCGGCTTGATACGGTACGGTATGGTCCGGTCCGATCCGATCGGATAAGTTGATTTTTCGAAAACCATTGACACCCCTCTAGTTTAGGCTTCTTCTTCTTTATAATTAGTTCAAATAGAATGATGTCTTCTTATATTTGGTGGCAAAATTTAATTTCAAACTTTTCATTTCTCCACAATCAGATGATTTATAGCCACAAACTTTTCATGACTTATTTTAGATGATAAAAGATGTAGTGCTAAGTTTGGGTATGAGTAAAAGAACTTGAACTTTTGATGTCACACATCATATTGGTACAAGGTGGATGAAATGGAGGCTCACATATGTAGTCTTGTGTGATAAAAATATGCCACTAAAACTTAAAGGTAAATTTTGTAAAGTAGTGGTTAAACCTACTATGTTTTATAGGGCGGAGGGTTGGCCAGTCGAGAACTCGCATGTTCAGAAGATGAAAGTTGCAAAAATACGGATGCTAAGATGAATGTGTGTGCATACTGGGAGAGATAAGATCAGAAGTGAAGATATCCGGGACAAGGTGGGAGTGACTCCTGTAGTAGACAAGATGAGGGAAGTGAGGCTAAGATGATTCGCGCATGTGAAGATGAGATGCACAAATGTTCCAATGCGGAGGTGTGAAAGATTGACATAATAGGCTTGAAGAGAGGTAGAGGTAGTTCAAAGAAGTATTGAGGAAAGATGATTAGACGCGACATGACAGATCTTCAGCTTATCGAGGACATGACCTTAGATAGGAAGTTATGAAGGACACGTATTAAGATAGAAGGTTATGGAGAACATATATTTGGACAGAGGTTAGTAGGGAGTTAAGTGTTGTTTCTTAGTTTCCAATACCAGTAGTAATAGTATTAGTCTCTTAATTTCTTGTTTTATGATTTATGTTACTATTTGTTGTTCTTTGTACTGCAGTTATCATATTCTCTTCTTGTTGTTACCATTCCGAGTGCAAAATACTTTGTCATGCTTTCCTTCTTATTTGTCATGACTTCTTCACTTTCTTATTATTTGTCATGCTTCCTTTATTATTTGTCATGCGTTTAGAACTGTTTTGAAATGCTTTCTTTGAGCCAAGGATCTATTAGATTAACGTCTCTACCTTCCAAGATAGAGATAGGGTTGTATAAACTATCCTTTTCGAACCCCACTTATGGAATTATACTGAATATTTTCATGTTAACACCGAATCATAAAAGGAAGTTTGGTAATATGCTGCACATGTACAGCAACGAAAGTCCATGAGGACTTGTGAAAGTCACTTACCCATTCCTAATGGGATTTATGTTTTCCAAATGAAAATTATAAGTAAAGCCAAACTTAATTGGAATTAAAGTCCATAAAGATTCGGCAGTGCCAGTGCTCACTTCCCCATTGAGAAAGGGATTCTGATATTTACGCAGAGAACTTCAAAAACTTCTACTCCAATTCATAAGTAATGCTATATAAAGAGTAATGAAAAAGTTCCATAACAATTCTCTTATGAAAAGAACATTGTGTTGAAAGCGTGCGAGTATTACAACAAACCAAGAGAGAGTCACATCGCTTATTGAGTTGGGATTTTTGAGAAATTTTTAGAAGTGTTTGTAATCCAATTTATTTGCCAGTTCCTTTGATCACGGATTTGATAGCAAAGATCACTGTGTCTTCGTACTAACTAAGAAATTTCGATATACGACTCGTGTGACCTGGTTTGTTTTGAAACTCATCGTTGAGATATAAATAAATTTTAAACACAAAGTAAATTATGCAAAATTATTTTTATTTTCCGCTGTGTATTATGAACACAAGTAAATTGTGCACTCCTATTACACATCTTAGATCGGCCTCTAGCAACGGGTTCAAATTTTAGCCCAAGTTATGAACCGGTCCCTCACATAGGCATAGCTCACGTTTCATGCAGCACAAAACGGATCCTCCCACCAAAAGGGCATTATCAGCATACACCAACTTAGCTGCATGCCATGATTTGGTGAAAACCGTTTTCAGCATAACATCTTGGATGCAGGCTTTTAAATACAACTTATAGTATCAGCACAATAGATATTGAAGGGGTAAATCAGATGCCAATACAACAACATCATACCCAGTGAAATCCCATAGGTGGGGTCTGGGGAGGGTAGAGTGTACACAGACCTTAACCCTACCTTGGGAGGTAGAGAGACTTTTTCTGATATACCCTCGGCTCAAAATAAAACAATAACAAAAATCAGATGACAATGTATTCATATTCATGGAAGACATTCAATTATATATTTCCAGTGAAAATTATGTACAGATACACCTCCTTTCTGCCTTTGGGACCATGAAGACTAAACTTTAGTTTCTTAATTTTTGAGGGAGTTGGGGGGATGATAGAAGACACCTCATCTTACTTCTCTCGACCTTGTTCTGCTAATAATGCTGTTGCAGCTTGTGAACATTGTGATCTGCTATAATATGCAAAGCAATATGAACTAATAAGCAACGGGTACAGCTAAACCAATCAAATAAACCCATTATGTTGAAATATGCTTTATAAAAGAGTTGATTTCTAAGACGGTCACTCAACTAATGTAATTATCTTAGAAAGACACTTTGTTTTGTTTTATAACAGAAAAGTCACTCAATTATTGTCATTTCACCTACAAAGTCACTTAACTAATGCAGGTGAGATTTCTAGTAGATGTTGCTGACGTGGAATCTCGTTTTTAAGCCAAACATTTAAAAATAAAAAGTTGTCCATTTTAACCATTAATTTGACCCGCTCCATTGGTCCGACACGCTAAAATCAAATGGTTTGAACATAAACCGAGAGAGAGAGAGAGAGAGAGAGAGAGATCCATGGTTATTCTGACTCGGAGAGGGAGAGAGGGAGGGGGGTGGAGATTGTCTTGGGGGATCCATGGATAAAAAAATGAAAGAGGTCTCAGCATGAGAAAAGTAACATACCATACTAGGTTTTATACAGGTGTAGGAGTTTTCTCTAGGCTTTCTTTACCAGTGATGCCATCTTTCAAAGTCTTGAAGTATTCATTGTAATCTTTCTCTGGAGGAGGGTTTTCTGGATCCACTGTGTATGGCTCACTAAATGGAATGACACTTTTAACCTGCCAGAGGAAGCAGTGAGATGTTAGTAACTTAGCACAAACCCATTCATATAGCATATATATTTGCCACTTTTTCCTTCTTTTTTGCCATGACAAAACAGGAAAATAGATAAATCAGATCCTAGAATAAAGAATTGATGTAGATCGCTAAAAGAGTTGTTTGGCAAGCTTAAAACCATGGTAAGGATGTCAAACTCATTGCAGGAAACGTAACTTTCGCGGAAGCTATTTAAGTGTTCGTGTATCAATTTGCAGCCACAGACAGTATCAGTTTTCGTGACAGTATCAACACTACCAGAAGAAGAAGAAGATAGAATAGAGTGCTTTACGAGAATCTAATGAAATTCTCATAGCAGTTCTCTTTCTCTAAAATTAATTGGAGTTACATAGTATACATGAAATGATATGTACACAGTTCTGCAGATTGCTACCATTTGTCTGCACTTCCAGACCCATTAAGAAGTTATCTGCCTCCTATTCAAATTAGTTTAGACGCATGAATTTGAAAAGCTGAAAACCCGAAAATTTTGCCTATGGCGATCCAGAAAAAGATACCTTAAAGATGCCATAAGTTTGGTTTAAAGTTACTAAGGATCAAGAGAAGGTAGTCATACAACATGTTTCTTGTCAGACAAATATAACTTTGCAAACAGGAACAAGCATATATTTATCATACTAAAAGGACAAGCATAACCTCAAATGTCTTGTCACATGCATAGGGGCTTTTCAGAGCTGCCACACATATTCGAGCAACTTCTTCACGGGATATCTTCCCCTGTACATGTCAGATATATATGTTCGCATGAGAAAGCAGAAGGCAAGCTCACCATCATAGACATTATGCAACGCGATCTTCAGCTGGACTTTATGGAGAACATAAAGAATTACACAGGCTCAAGACTTTATAAATCAGAAAACAACTCCCTAATTTCTGAGCAAGTACCATCAAAGTACACAGGCTCCACAAGACTTATAAATTAGAAAATAAATTTCTAATTGAGACAAATACCGTGATATTGTCTCCTTGATCGAAAATGAGATCAGCTCCTGCAGGCTCCTCAGTTAAGGCGCATGGCCTGACTATTGAATATGGTATCCCAGATTCTCGAATCTCATCCTCCCCCTGGCAAGAACCTTATCTGTGTGAGAATAGGGATCGCAAATAGTAGAACACTCAAGATAGGAAGAGTTCCTATTTCCAGTCAATACTAATAACAGAATGCTCATTGTAAAACAAGATGGAAGCTGTTAGAAAATGGCATGTATAGGTAGCAACCGCATACCAAGGAGAAGGCTCCTATTTCCTACATTTTTGAGAGAAAAGTAATTGTGAAGGGTCGTATCTCCTCCTAACTATCCCTATTATGTTCTTTGTATAAGGTCAAAATTCTTACAACTTCCAATAGGGGTAACACTTGACAAAAGCAGCTTAACATGCAAATTTGGTCAACTTGGAAAGCTGCAAGCTAACCATTTATGTGCAATAGGTGACAAATCTCTTAATGAGTCCCAGACACTGGAATGGGAACATCATCCATCTCAACAACCATTTAACATTTTTAAATAATAAAAACATTTTACCCAAAAGATCACATTCTCGCTTTATGCTCAAGTGCAGGTTCAGGATTTGGGACTTCATCCAGACCATTAAGCATTTCTTTGGTGGATAAGTATCCAAACCATTAATCATAAGTCATAACAAGGGCCTTTATCCTCGTCGTAAAAGAAGATAGTCGAAATACAAACCTTTAACTTGAATGTCAGGATGAAGTCCAATTCCTTGTTCAATCGCACAGCTGGAGGCTGTTTGCTTAAATCAATTCCTGGTCTTTCTGGCCTAGTTACTCCAGCAGAACTCACATGTACAAACCTGCTGAACGATAGAGTTAGTACAAAACCAAAAAATCAAGGAAGAATAATGCACTGCTTCAAATTTAAATACAAAGCGAAAATTAAGGAAGAAAAATCCACAGCTTCAAGTTAAACTAACTATATAAAAGCGGGATCTAGAATTCAACCTCGGAGTTATGGGATCTTTAAGATAAGCCCGAATGCATGATATAGGAAGTTCAAAAGGACCTTCTTTGAATGTTGGATTCAGTTTACCATCAGATTCGAATTTGCTGAACATCAGCTAAAAATTTGAAGAAAAGAAAAGAGAGTAAATATGCAGAAAGCTGGGAAGAAGTGTGCAAAGATGAACTAAGGCATGGAGTTGAAATAAAGTACCTGTAATGATGTGATTTGACTGGGGTCAAAGGCCAGTGCATCAAGTACGGTTCGTGCCCGGAATATAGGCCTCAAAGAAGAAAATGGCAAACGGACCTGGAAATGATGCACTTAGGATAAAATATAGATATGAAGAAAGTTCTAATTGCCGAAATTCACAAGAAACTAACCGATTGCCAACCCTCAATGGTATCGAATATCGAAGTATAACCCACAGTATCCCAATCACGGCTAGTGCGAACAATAAGCTTATAACGACGGCCATCACCTTTGAGGCGCAACTCTAAACCATCATAAGCAGAAAGGTCTTCGGGTTCGGAAAAGTTCTGCAACCAACGGACAACAGACCCAAACTCCTGATCAGAAAGTAACTATCTTTCTCTGGTAATCTATTGTGATCAAGGCAAAAAGTTCAGTTAGCTCTTGGCCAAGCTTTCCATTCGAGCTTCACTCGTGAAAATAAAGAGCAGAGGGGCGGGATCATCACCCACCGAGTTTCGAACCGTATGCCAATGTACCTCAGGATTTATCGCTTATAAGAAAAACCTCATGAAAATTACATCTCACATGCAACTGCAATTTTGGTGTTGAATCACCAGCATAAACCCATAATGAAAACTCGTACCGGCTAAGTCATTTTTTAGTTGCATAACTCGATGCATAGTTTGGGTGAAAATAAGAAAGTGTGAGGAGGGTAAGACCATCCTTCATGTTTGATAACGAAGTAAAAGATAGGGATAGGTTGGATTCCCTCCATGTTGGATATTTCTAGCTCTCTAATATGGATAGTTTTGGAGAGATCATATATTTCTTTCATTCCCCTTCACTGAAAAACCAAAAGTGAATGATGAAAAGTCCATCTAAGCAGGTAAGTCAATGAATATCTCACCTTTACCCTTCCTCTTCCCGTTGTGAAATCAAACAAAACGTAAGTCTCCAAATACAAGCTTCATTAAAAAATCTAGCCTCGACGTATAACAGGAATCTTGTCTCAACGTAATCAGAAATCATTAAAAGGAGAAACACTTCCAGTTTCTAAGGGAACAATACACTGCACGAGAACCGTTCTTTAGGTTGTTACAAAGGGCTACAGGAACATTGTCTGGGTAAGCTTCAAAGGTGAGATAAATAGAAGACAAAACAAGAAGTTACAGCAGGAAGGTGTGGCTCAAGTCTCAATGTCCACATGACTCAAACCCCTTATAAAGGTCCTTTCATAATGCTATTGACTATCGTACATTTCCTAACACATCTTAACACCATCAATCAACTCAAGGGGACTGCTAAAATTTTCTGAAGCTGTAGGATACATCAATAATGTATCAAGAATTTTAAATCTTGTCTTCAATACTGGGCTCACTAGTTCAACAGTGAAACTTAAGACAAAGGACAATTAGTGCTTCAGTTGACTATGTTTTGGCTCTGGTAACATTGACTCTTCATCCTACTGGTCACTCCCAAATTTTGTTACTCACAAGGCCCTCACAGAACTTCGAAGCTATTCTATTGCTTTTCCCCAGCAACATTCACTTAAAATTATGTATTTTGCATTTTTCAACCATAAATGTTAGCAGAAGGGATGATTGCGAATATCACCCTAAGCAGGCCGGACAACAATGTAAGTATAGGAGGTAGTATCAATTTGGGTATAAGAGAACAAGTGTATGTGTATTCAGCTTTTGAGTATATTCATGATGAATAATATTATGCTCTCTGCAGAATATAATAGCTTAAATGTTTTTTTTTCCCCTTAAATGGCTGAAATAAGCAGGAAAGCGACAGGCCAAACACAGCTATTATACTAGTAATCAAATTAAAAGATTCAATTTTCAGGTTATTTTGTATGAGCTAGATTCCAGTAAGATTAAAGACTCAAAGAATTAAAAACAAAAAAAGAGAGACAATGATGTTCTGGGCTAAAGATACATAAGCACATCCATCTGATAAGTGAAAAGTTAAGCCTCAGGCATGTTAAATAACAGGATTCAAACAACTTCAAAACCAAACATGAAGCAGAAAGCGAGAAAAACAAAGCAGAAAACCAGCTTAATGAAGAGAGAAAAATACCTTTGTCCTAACACTGGCAAAACCCCCATTGTTAGCAGTGGTAACAATACCTGAACAAACACGAAACGGAGTTACATTGATGATTCAAGAATTAGAGATCACCACGAGCAGACTGACTTCTAACAAAGTATCACCCAGAACATTCTATCTGTCCAGGAAGGTAACCTTTGAAGAGCCCTGTTGGTCCACCATTTTCCCCACCAGTTAGATCTATCTGGAATGTACTTTGACTCACTCCACCCATTACAACATCATCCAAAGCACCCCAAGGAAGTTCTTTAAATGAGTTACCTGCATGGCATTACTGAACATAGTCAATCAATTGGGTGAAACAAAATATTCTATTATTTTTTCACTTTGTCTAATGTGGCTATCTGATTTTTAGAGCCAATTATGACATTTCAATAATGTATTCTTCATTCTGCAACAGCATACCTTCATATCCAAATACTAGTTTTCCTGTGCGAAGGCCAACATTTTCTTTAATAGCATTTATTAAATTCTTCATTCCAATGTACTCCACCATTTCGGGTGAGTCACCTTTAATCTGTTGTGCCAAGTAAACAAGGATGCTTAGTGAACTGGTGCTGAAGTTAGCTTATAAAGTTGGAAGGGAAACAGTACAATATGACTCCAAGGATAGGCAATCAGTTGGCCACCTCGGGTTCAAAGAACTTGATTCCCTGCAGATTCGCATCAAGAGTATAAGCACAAGCAAAGAATGAATATTGCATTAGGCAAAAAGTTATGAAACCAATGAAAACATACAAGGACTACAAAGAAAAAGAAGTGATTGCAGTAGCGCAAAAAGAAGGACCAAGAGTAGAATTTAAAGTCTAGCAACAAATTAACTTGAATTCATTTGAATACAAAAATGAAGAAATAAACTACAAGACTTTGTCAAAAGTTACAGCTTATTTACCTGACTGTACTTAGCCCTGTCAGGGGTATCCCCTTCCTTTGGACCAACAATGACAGAAACAGCATTAATTACGCTCGTCACTCCTTCGAAGTACTCAGGAAGCAAAGTGTTTGCTTTGGTAACATCTCCAGCAACCTAAAATATAGAACAAGAAAGCACAACTTCACTTTGCCGAATTTATTGCAACTACAAACTTTGGTCCTGATATGGCTTTCCATGTCAAAGTAATA
Organism: Lycium ferocissimum; assembly: GCF_029784015.1. Taxonomy (NCBI): domain Eukaryota; kingdom Viridiplantae; phylum Streptophyta; class Magnoliopsida; order Solanales; family Solanaceae; genus Lycium; species Lycium ferocissimum. The sequence goes on along the minus strand of NC_081343.1, from coordinate 51,833,636 downwards.
TTAATGGAAAAAATAAAAGAAGGAAGTTCATGGCAAGGACAATGAATTTGGCAGGCGCAGTTGCACTTACAAAGAGAAAGTACAGGAACTTTCAACTGTAAATGTAATGGGGCATTTCAGCTGACATAAAGCTTTGTGTTATTAGAGAGTGCGATGAAGATGGATGTGAAATGACGAGTACAAGTAACAATGTGGATTAAACACTACTTAGCAACTCTCGTTCTAGCCGAAGCATATCTCTAGGGAGCGATGTTTCCTTTGCTGTTATACCATCAGTTACAATTGAAACAAAAAATCATTCTTTCTTCATTCCCAATGAAACATCAGGGATTGCACTTAGCAACTCAACAAATATACTTATATATCTTTAGTACAAGATATAAAAATCTCCATAAACAATGAGCTGTTGTTCATTTATAGTTAGATGAGGTTTCAATGATTAGGCAGTAATACTGCCGCAGTATGGATATAATTTTCTATCATTTGCCTCTCATGCAGCTGAACCTTTATCCATTGTGATATATAAACAGCTATACATGTGTGGGCATTATCAGTGTGGAATTATTTTTCTAGTTTGGTTCCTTAGTTAACCTATTTCAGTGAGTTTCATAAACTCTAGTGGCTACTCGATGAAAAAACCATGCCTGGTTTCTGAGCAGAGAAAATGGGGATAACATGAAAAGTACACTCACCAGGTCAACATCTTCACCAAGCATTTTTCTTGCCTTCTCTTCATTTCTGACCTAAGAATGTCAAGAAGAAGAAAATGTCAGTTAAAATATAGAGAGTGAACGCTATTCGTTTCAACTCAATAGCATGCTTTTTTTTTTCTATTTAGTAAGCAAAATAAAGAGAGAAATAAAATCTTAGAACGGAAACAACAAAGATAGTAAAGATATGAAGAAACATACGAGTACTCGGACAGGCAACTTTTTGTTGCGTAATACGTCCACCACTCTTCTCCCAACACCACCTGTGGCTCCAGTTACCAGGGTAATTCCAGAAGAATCCATCGAGTTAACTGGTTTACTAGGTGATGGACCAGTTAGTTTCTCAATCAGAGATTCCAAAAACTTTAAAGAAAAATAAAACCTGTTACAAGTAATGCAGCGCCAGGAAAAGAGTCATATGCCACAAAGGAAAAAGAAAAGCCAACCTTTGCAGGGGAAGGAGGGCCATTAAAATAATACAATGTCTCTATAAATCTGCCAAAATCCCAACCTTGTTTTCCAGCTTCTGCCAAGATGGGCCCTTTAACCGTCTTCAGACGAAGATTCTGTGAGGTCCGCCTATAAACAAAATTTTGATATTTCTTGTTAGGTCTAGATAATGGCCAAGAAAGATGAGAAGGGGTGCCTAAGGATTTCTGGGACGATCTTCCACCAACAGATGAAACACCCTGCAATGAATTAGCACATACAAAGGTATAAATGGTATAAGTTAGAAATTGCCAAGAATGGAGGAATAGAAACACAGAAAGGAGATCAATGACGCAATGCAAGCAGTTGACAGATGAATCTGAAGTCCAATTTGCAATTCTAAACCTTTACCCAGTGGTAAAACTGAATCCATATTATACTCTATATTGCGGAATATGATATCATCAAATTCATCACAAAACCGAAAATAACTCACAAAGCTTCATGGTGTATCTTGTGGCATAAGAATTTTGAGTCCTATAGCGACTCCTATTTCTCATGGTAGTAACTATCGACGAGTTAATAAATTTATGTAAACAAAACAAGTCCTTGGCATCAAATTCAAGTGAAAAAAAAAAAACACAAGGCACCCCAGCGAAAGCCCCTCAAGACAAAATCATAGTTGTCATTCACCTCTAATTCTTTCTGCCCTATAAAATTCCAATTATACCTCTGTTTCATGTAGGTTCGAAACCCCCTTCCTACGAAAGTAGGAGATTTGCCTTTTGGGTCGAGCTCGTCGCACATGGCTTGCCTAGTGCTCCTGTGTGGTTTGCAGGCTATTGCACAGGAGCGGGGTTTACACTATGCGCAGCCAAAGGGCAGCGGCTGCTGGTTCCCTTGTCATTAAAAAGAAAAAAATACCTCTGTTTCATGTAGACCACGACTACTAAATTATGATTTCAACCTTAGCTTCTTAACAGAATTAGTCACAAAAATCGGTTTTTGGACACTGAAAACATTTGTACCAAAAATATATTATGAATGTAAAATAACTCTAAGGCCTAAGCGACATAAAAGTTACTTATCAGAATCTAGCAACTTACAACTCCAAGGAGAACATGATTTCAAATATATAGCACATGCAGATAACTAACAGAATTCATCAATACTTGCTCAAGTGTTTACCAACGAGGCAGTATGGACAGACAGTTTAGGAACTACGTTTGAATGGCAAAAATTAGAAATTTGGAATGTAATAGTAACTTGTTAGAAACAATCACTGAACTACCTTGGAGCAATGCTCCTTCTAGTTTGTAGTTTTACTTATACATGCTGTGTATTACTTATCCAGTTGAATTAAAAAAAAAAAAAAAAACTTATATACCAACTTAAGGTGAACTCTTTGCACACAAGTATCACCATCCAGAAAAAATCAAGAATCAATTTATCAACTGCACCCTAAACTTTATGCAACTTACAATAAAAAAATGAAAAGAAAAAATGTGGCAATTAATAAAGATTCCCATTACAGAAATACCCCTTTGTTATCAGCTAACTTGAAAAGATTACAGTACAAAAAGGACAAAAATAATTTTAAAATTCAATTAATAAAGGGCATGTTGAAAAAGAAGAATATGATGATGATGGCTTTGTCACAGTGAAATAAAAAGAGTCCATCTTCCCACAATAGAGTGAGACTAAGGTAACAAAGCTAACTTAATTTTGCTTGTTGTGAGTGCAAAAAAATAATTGAATAATATGTGAATGATAAAGTGGCACGTTGGTGCAATTGAAGTTAGTGTCAAATATACACCACATATTAGGAGGGAACCTTTGAGGCTTTAAATGAAAAAAAAGTCTTTTCTCAATCATATAGCACATGAGATTTCTGGAAAAAATGTGGGTCGAGCCATATTTGATTGGATGCGACTGAGAAAGCAGTTGGACTTGGACTAGCCCAAGTGAAAGTTCTCACATTTTTTTTTTTTTTGCACGGATTGGCCTTCAAAGGAGCTGGTCTTTAATTTTTATCCTCAAATTGCTTGTCTTTAATTTTTATCATTCGCTTAAAAAAGTGATCGAAAATATCTCAAGATTTTGGGTTCGAACCCCCACTCAATTAGGGAAAATATAATTTTACAAGTCAAGGCTTCGCAAAAAGCCTTAAGACAAAGTTTACCTTGCAAAATTTTGCAAGTAGATTTTTTTTTTTTTTACTCTGCTAGAATTTTACAAAAGTTAAGCCTTCCTGAATAGGCCTAATTTTGCTACGAAATTCTGTCTTGCAAATTATTATTTTTTTAACTGAACCGGAGTTCGAACATAGAACTTCGGGGTATTTTAGGCGAAAGCCAAAAATTAAAGACCATCCCCAAAGAAGGACAATCGTGCAAATTGTCCATTCTCTCATTCAATAGCCCAACGGAAAAACTTTCTCATTTAAAAGCCCAAAGTTTAGATCGAAATGTTGAGGCCCAAAATTGGGCTGCCATATATGGGCTTTTCCGCTTATGCTTTCCTTTCCCCTCTATTTTTTTTTTTTTGTAAATCTGAACTGTAAGCTTTTTCCCTGATAAAATGAAGAAATTGCACAGTTTGTCCTTCAAATGAGCTGGTCTTTAACTTTTGACCTTGACCATTCGAAAAGCGGAGGCCAAAGTTTCTTTAAAGAGCGCGAAGAGGCATATAAATAACTTGTGTGATTTTATGATGTGAAATATAAAAACATACGCCCCGAGAAAAAGTTGTTTGCGTTGAAGAACAAAAATTAAGACCAGCACAAAATAGATAAAAGGGCAAATGACTTAGATAAAATTCGCAAATAGCCATTTTTAACCTCTACAATTAAAAAATATCATGGATTTTTAAACTTCACCAGTAAAATTAGAGTACATTGTCATGAAATTTCACCCGTGGAGTCTAAAATCAGGTGACTATTTTCAATTACAAGATTGAAAATACTACTTTTTCCCCGGGGATGCTAGTAAACAGATAGAGAAGGCGATTGGAATGAGACAATTCCCCACAAAAAAAAAAAAAAAAAAAAAAAAGTTAAAAGAAAAACTCTCGTTGTGCAAATCAACTCTCTGATTACCTTGTTAATTCCCAATAGCAACTGGCATGTTTTAAAATGTAGTACTTCACTCTCATAAAATTTGTTGAACTAGTATTATATATAATACATTAATTAGTACTTGTGGATTTAATCAGGAAACGAACATATATTGGCAATAGATACATTTTCTTTCGTTTGAAATAATAGCATTATCGTCTGACAATCGAAGATTGAGATTCCTTATGATGAAACTGTCTAATAAATTAATGTTCTAGTGACTATATATTAATACTGTTGTAATAATCTCTAGAATATTTAGTAAATTAATTAAGACCATTGCGCTACACGCTAGTGTCTTTGTTATTACTCTTGTAACTGACGGTTCCATTTAGTTATTATAATACAAGAATCATTTTTATTATTATAGATTTATCGCATGAAAATTGACAGCTCTCTTTTTTTCTATTCTCGCATTTGATTGGAAAATTCAAAGGCAATAGACAAACATATATTGCTGATAAAAATGGTTGAAAATATTATTTTTTACATTAAAATATTTTGGAAATATTTTCTCAAGAAAATAAGTTCATTAAAAATTAGAAAAATGACTTCGCAGTGATAGTAGGGAAAAAAATTTTAATAAGCGGTATTATTCATTGATTGTCTTCTGCTGACCTTAAACCCTCTCAACCTCGACCCAATCCCGACCCCCAACTCTCCACCCATACCCCACCCCACCCCCACGTCTGCCCCCACCCGATCCTATAATACTCTTGAAAATACCTTTTCTGCTTACTTTACAAATATCAAAAAATAGGTAAGAAGATCACATATTTTCCTCAAAATACATTCTCCATCGTAATGAAAATGTACACCCGAAATCTAGATTTACAACCCATAGATTGCACGGTTTTCTTCATTTACTACTCTTGAGGCCCAAGCCTTTGTAAAGCTGGCCTAGGCTTCATACACAAAGCTTTTAATCAGTTACAAGCAAATCAGCATTGCTAAAAGGGATAAGGGTCAAAAATATATCATAACTTTACTAAAAAGGGTTAAAATTATCACTCAACGAAGCTTATTTTGGATCAAAAATACCCCTCCTAATTAAAATTTTCAAATATCTTACCTTGTCTTATACGAAATTATCCCCCGAATAACAGAAATCATTTATTAACCGCTCCAACTAAATTTAAACCGTCCGTCATTCCATAAGATCCCCCTTATTCTCCATCACGTAGAGTTTGAAGTTTGAGGGAATCGTGGCGAATATGGGATCTTATGGGTTATTATTTAGTTAGGTCGGGTTTAAATAATGGAGACGGTTTTAAAATGATTTCGGGTTATTTTGGGGGATAATTCCGTCAAAGTGATATATTTGAAAACTTTATGATGTGAGGGTATTTTTTACCGAAATAAGTTCGAAGATATTTTAATTTTTTCCAAAGTAAACAGTATTTTTTACCCTTTTCCCTCAATAAAAACATGAAAAGAAAATTTACTTGGCATTACAAGTTTACAACCTACTTTAAAGTTAGAGATTTTAGTTAATCCGATTATCTTAAATTCTCAGAATTCCTGTTTAATAGGAAGAAGTATTGACCCAATTATATAAGACTGTATTTAAGTCATGTTGTATTACTTAAGTAGAGGCATGGTCTGCATGTTTTTTTTTTCTTGGCTACTACGAAATCATAAAAATTTATACTTCATCCTCATAGAATAGTACTACAGTACTATTTATGAACTTTTATAAATCCAATTATTTTATTTTAGAAGTGGTGGATTTCGTCAAGGAATGAACAAAATTCTCAGGTTACATCTCTGATGATGCTAAGATTCCTCAATTATTTAATTAGGAGCTATTTAATACTCAATTATACTCTTTATTCTTGTATCTAACTTAAAAAATAACAAGGTGTTAATTAAATTAAAGGATATCGTGCCACACATGAATAGTAATCAAATGTTTACTTAGTTTGATTAGTCATGTGAAGAAAATTTTCGTTATAGTTAAGGCAACTGGAAAGCCCCTCTTTTCTTCTTTGGTTTTTCAATAACAACGTAAAATATACATCAAAAAAACTAAATCTAATAAAAATCTAACAGAAGATCAGCTAGTTGAGTAAATAATTAAAGATGTCTCTAATTGCACATCAGGATGCAGCTATTTAGGAATTAATTTGTATATTTTAGATAGCACTACAAAATATTTTATGTAGCATATATACTGGTGAAATTATCATATAATTCGTGGAATGATAGTAAATAATTAGATTCCTTCCAGGAGAGTTATCATTAAAAAAAAAACAATAAATTAAGCAGTTTAATTCCAATAGATCATAGTTTTAGGCTCTTTCTTAGATTTTCTACTTGAAGAAGGCTTAGAGATTTTATTGAAAATATTAAAGACGCTGTTAATAAAATTATAACACATAACTAGTTGCGTTATTTCTTTAAACAGAAAAAATATTTAAAAAGTATAACAAGTTACTTATTACCATAATCTAAATTAGGAAGGTTGAAAACTTGAAGTGATTGGACAATATAATAAAGTCTGGAATAACGTTAAATGTGAAGCTACTTTTCGACGTCCCCTTTTTCAATTCCTTTTTCGTACTTCTAGTTAATTGATCTATATTATCTCCGTCATTCAGTTAATGCTCATTATTCATTTCCTCTTGCTTCTTGCTATCTAAAAAATTAGCAGACACAAACACATAAAAAATAAAATAAAATAAAATAAAAATAGCAAGAAAACTCTAAAGACAAATATCATGCTGCCAACTCCTTGCCATAGAATTTTAGTGGCTATTCAGTAGCATAAAATGCTTGCAGCTAACTTAAAATTGTCCCGTCAATTTAATATTTTGTTCAATTTCGCGATACCTTAGTTTTCTGTATTTCACTTGGATGTTACTTGCATTTAGTTTATGTTATTTTCTCTTATATGATATAGCTCAAAGCTGTCGAATATAGTTTGCATTTCTATCATTTCAGGCTTATATTAAGCAACATGTCTTTATCCACCATGAAACGACAAAAATCTGAAAACAAAATTCATATAAATGCAAAAAGAAAAACAGCACATGGAGTAAAACACAAAAGGTAGGAAAGTATGTGTAATATGGTTGAAAACTTGAAATATTGTAGCAATCATATTCATACTCAAAAGTAAGACAAAACCCATTCGGCAGCAACAATAGCCGGAAAATTAATTGTTATGTCCATAAACAAACACCAAACGAGTGGACATGGCAGCTGATTCAAGGGGCCAAGTGTACAATATTTACCTAGCAAACCTTATTTTTTCCATACCCTTTTTCAATTTTCATGCCGACAATTCAGCCCATTTTAAGACAGCACAAACAAAACCTTGATAAAAAATGAAAAGGAGAAAACGTGTGTGTGTGTGTGTTCCTCCACCCCCGTCCCCTTCCATTTTGACAATTTCGTAGTATGACAAGATCTCTTAAATAACTAAAGTATATGTTTTTCGAAATTAAATGGTCTTGACTAATTCATATTCGTATCGTGTAGGGCTAATTAAAAGGAACGTGTTCTCTATTAGATACTTTTCATTCCTAGATATGATAAGACTGTCGAATGAACAGGATGAACTGAATTTGGATGAGTCAAAAATTTGAGATAATGAATGACAGGCTATCGACGCAACCAACGGTAACTTGAGTTAAATACTCCCTCCGTCCCATATTAGTTAGCCACATTACTATAAATATTCGTCCAAAATACTTGTCCATTTACAAAATCAAGATAGAATTAATTAAGGTTTTCCTACTTTGCCCTTAACATTAATTGTTTTTTAAAGTAACCAATATTGATTGGAGAGCAATTAATTGGAGAGATATAAGGTAATATAGTAAAAATACACTTTTATTTACTTCCGTTTATGAGTTCTTAAAGGGCGTGTAAAAGGAAAAGTGGACAAGTAATATGGGACGAAGGGAGTAGTTTGGGTCAAAATGGGCTAAATAATGGATCATAACCCAATCCGTCCGACTCTTATCATGTTTCAAGACTCATTTGGCCATAAAAATTATTCACTTTTTTTCCAGTCACATTATTTGAAAATTAGTGTTTGGCCATGAAAGTGCCAAATCCAACTTGAAGTTGTATTTCAAATTTGGGAAATAGGTTATAACATGTTTTTCAACTCACTTTTCACTTTTGAAGTTGTATTTAAAATTTAAAAAGTACATTCAAGCATGAATACCATTCCAAATATTATTTGCAAAAAAAACACCTACAAAATTTCCTTATTTGTTTTCTTGTTATAATTCGTTCGATTACTTAATAAAAGCTTTCTTTTCTAAAACTATTTTGAAAAGTTTTTCATGAGTTAATTTGGGCTATACATCAGCTAGATGTGTTGAATTAAAGGGGTTAAAATAGGCTGAGTAATATATACTTGCTCAAACTTGAACAATTTAGGCAAATTATATTTTTATGAGCTAATTTTAACTCATATTTTTAGAGCTCAACTATGAAACCCTAATTAGGGGTGATGGACTCTCAAGCATAAGATTCATTGATTTTCTTCATGTTGGAAAATCTTTTATTTCTATGTATAACGGAAATGTTTCAATTATTTTCATTCATTACAAGTCAATAGTGTCGACCGTCACCTTCTATGTCGTTTTATGCTCCTATTTATTAATTCTAGGACCATAAAAGTCTTTGTTAATTTTAAGCTTGTTGTGGCAGGGTCTGTCCTTATTGGACAATTGGGCCAGAAATTATGGGGTAATGAAGTAGCTCTCTGTTAGAATAACTTTGTGGGTTTGATTTGAAGCATGTTGTATGTAAGTATAGGTACATTATGCCAGATATACAGTGCTTGAAAATTAAGTTTATATAATAAATATTTTAAAAGGACAAAGGAGAGAGTTGACTTGATTCTTTCTATGAAAAAATTAGACTTTATACAAACGTAAATAGATACTCCACTATTTAATTTCTAAATATAGTAGCAATATTTATGTTTCAGTGTATATCCTTGCAACTAGTTGTGGATTTGTGCCAAATCAACTCAAATCTACATTATATTTGTTTCGCTTGTTTATATTCTTCAATTATACTCTTTATAAATTGAAGATAGATATTATTTTGTTTCTACAAAAAATAATTAATCCACAAAATAAATTAAAACAACAATATGATCTATTCAATGACGTACTCAACATGTTTTGATTGTACACTCACGAAGGGATAGCCTCCCAAGTCTTAACACGACTAAACCAACTCGTGTTGTTATTGTCTTCCTTCTAGCCCGAAAAGACAAAAATAAAGTGGTAAAAATAATAAAAGAATAATGAAATGAAGAAAAACGTTATTATACAGGTGAAACAGTACTCTTGGGAATATGACAGTCAATTAAATAAAATAAAACAAGTAATCAAGCCATATGGGTTGTCACTTGAACTGACAACCACTGTCACTATTTTAGAGAGTTTGTCTTTTATTACGGATAATTATTTTTAATACTATTTAAAATTGCAAAAGCTTTAGATCGAGGTTTATCGTTGACTTTTAATATTGAATAAACTGGAATACCATTCAAAATGTAATGTATATATCATACAAAAGATGGCCTGATCACTAGGGACCATACAAATTAGCACGGCCAAAATTTTATTTTCTCTTGCTTTTCCTTATAAGACTTACGTGAGTGTAACTACTGGATGACTGCTTGCAAAAAAGCAATAACAATACGTTTTCTTTATTTCATTGTTCAGTTAGAAAAATTCAAATTTGTAATCCAAATTCAAGTTTAGGTAGATATCCAAATTCAAGTTTAGGTAGATTTACTTAAATCTAATCGCGTGCAATCTATGTATGATACATAATTAATGGTAGGTGCTTAGAATATTTTTCGAGCACAAGATTAAGGAAACCATGTATTGGTATATACCTAATAGACCATTTGATGTTTAAAAAAAAACGCGTGCTTAATATTTTTCTCTGTAGATTATAATTTAGCATATCTTATCTACTTGTCCAAATTATTGGAGATGTACTTCTGTTTTGTTTATGAGGGAAAATATTACAATAATAGTCAAGCATGCCTCCCAGCATCTCATGTGCTCAATAAAAAAGGGTAATGCATGAATCCCTAATATATGAAGATCAATAATCACTATCATAGATTCATAGCTTTTTTATCTTTGTTGATTTCGCGTTTAACTGTTATACTAACAAAAAGTAAATCAAATGCATATATTATCACGACTCAAACTCATGACACGTATTGTTTGCTTTGTCATAACAGGACCAACGAATTTTTCCTTTGAGTTACATCCTGATTGAACCCAAAAGCAAGCGTACCATGTAAACTTGTGCTATGTACTTATAAATCTATTCACTTTCCTTTTTTCATTCTGACGTGGGATTTACCTAAGATATCATATGCATCCCTTCTTCAGGAGCTTATATGCCTAGAACCCTGCTAGTCCTTCTGTGTGATCCACCTTTGTTGGGCCCCGTTAGAGACTTAGCAGCCTTGCTAAGGTTTTCCCTAATACTGTATTGAGAGAGTGTCCGAGTCTGATACTTTTGTCATGGCCCAAGCCCATGACACGCATTGTCCGCTTTGCAAAGACGACGCTTCACGTATTTGTCCCTTAGGCTATTCCATCATTGAGGCCAAAAGTGTGCGTACCATGTGAATTTTTGTTATACTTTATAAAGTTTTTTACTTCTTTCCCATTTGGACGTGGAATTCGGCCTAAGGTATATGTGCACCCTTTTTACAAAAGCTTATTAGCATAGAAGCCCACCTATCCTTCTCTATGACCCTAACCTCTGCCATGGGCGTCACGTATGACGTATACGACTTGAAAAAGTAGCAAGAATCTAGCACATTTTATACTTATTCTACAGCGAATTCCTAATTAATGCTGAATTGATTTATTTCCTTAAACTCGTAAATATAAGGGATTTTGTGTCTGATAAATAGCACGAAAAATATGCAATATTGGATTGTCATAATTGAAATGTTAACCTTTAATTTGCGAATAATGCTCAATCATTTCTTATATTTGGAAAGATGCATGCTTTAAATTACAAGATTTAAAAAAAAAAATATTTTTTCAGGCTTCAAAATCAAATAAAGTAAATGGTCCATTTTCTCAAAAAGATTGCAAGTAAGGGAAAGCAAATTGTTAATTTGCGTGTCTGCTGGCTAAAGAGAGGAAACTGAACTTAAGAGAGAAATTTGTCCAAATCGAAGCTTTCCATAGTTCTCTGCTAGTAGGTATTTTCGTGAGACGTTGACATTACTATGTTTCCCCCATAATCGTACTGGCTCCGGTTATTTTTACCAGTCATTTAAGATTCTGACACGCCTATTAAGAACTGATCATTTGATATAGGATTAATCATGTACCATAGCGTTATAAATAACACTTGTGGACTTGTGGTCCATCCGTTAATGGTAAATTTTGATTTTAATTCTATGATATGTGATTAAGCACAAATATATTCAATTAATTGGATTATGCACTTTTGATCCTTTTGCTTGTGAAATTCACAAATTTATAGTAAGTATTAACCGTTTCCCCACTTAGTTATTTACATGTTATGCTAAATTATGTTGTTATTTCATATTGAGGATAATATAGTACTATAAATAGTCAAATTTAACATATTTTTCACATGAAGGGACAAAAAGAATACATTTTAATTAATGTTTAGGCTAAACATGCTATGTCATATATCATAAGAACCAAAAGTAAAATTTATCAAAAACTTAGAGATCAAAAATTTTATTATCTCTATAGGATATTTGACTTTTACGCGTCGTATATCTTCCTTAAATGAATAATTAACGAGCATATGCCTTCTTTAAGCCGTAATGGTAGAATTAGAAATAAGAAAATTAGCGATTTATTGATTCTCTAAAGCGACAAACATTTTGTAACAACATTTTTAACTAAAGCACGGATAAAAGAACCGGAATAATTTTTAATAAGCTCAAACAAAGTTACAAAAATTAATTCTAGTGAATTTGATACCTATATCATTTTCGATTCTTAATATTAATATTAACTCCATATCGATAACAATTACGTAGATTTCTATTTTTCTCTAGATTCCTGGACATTCCAGCAAAACTCCATTGGAAAAAAATACTAAATTACGTGCACAAGCTTACAGCTATCGTACTAATAGAGAGATTAATTTTAATATTAATATCTGTTTCTGATGCAAATTGCAACCTGTTAGATGCTAATGGCATGCATGGTGACGACAGCAACAAAACAAAGCCCTAGTTTTAAGCTTGTTTTTGGTAAATAGATCTTTTCTGTTTTTGTGGGATGTTGGTGCTTTGGCGTAACTAATCTTGCTTAATTAACTTTAATTAATGATAACGACAATGTACGAAAAGTTTATACTATAGGTTAATCAACTGCACGCGTTGATGGGATATAACTTTTGATCTTTTTTTTCTCCATTCGTTTATCTCATTTAAGCTTAAGTTAAAGTGGCCGATTATGCTTTAAAGTGGAATAATAGAATTTAAGCATTTTGGTCAGCAAATCCCAGTTAAATGACAGAGGATAATTTATGACAATTTCAAAATTGACTAAAACTGTGCATACGACGACGTGAAAATATTCATATTTTGACGAATTGTTTCGGGTATCGTCGGCAGGACAAGATATCTTGTACATGCACATGAGGTTACACGTGTGGTAAGGACAAGAATAAAATTTTCGTTTCTTGAAAGTTGAATAAAAATCATTTCGTTGAAATTCTGGTATCTTTGTACTATTTTGAAAGCTTACTTTTTTATGTTACAGAAACTTAATTTCTTAATTAATCTGTTTAATTTGGACCATAATACCCTGATAAATCAGTTTTTCTTGTCACCTAGTTTACTTAATCACAACTAATGTTTGACTATTCACATTCTTTTTGTTGTCCAAATATTTGTTGCCCAATCAGTACCAATTAATTTTTACTATTTTTTTTATTCAACAGATCAATATTCAAGATCACCATATTTAATTTGATTCGCGTCCAGTAGACCTAGTACTAATTATAATTGTATCCAAATATTAAGAATTTACTTGGAGGAAACGTGCTCTAGTATGATTATACACCTTAAATTATTGTCGTGCCATATTAATTAACACCAACCACTCCTTATGAGTTATGAATGATGGTCATGAAATTACAATATGGATAGAAATAAGAAATAGTTGAATTTCGGTGTACTTCCAAGCAAATCGGCAAAAGGCAAGATCTAAGAAAAGGGGAAATTGGAAAAAGAGTCAGCCCCTAATCTTCGCAGAAATTCAATATAAGCCATGCTAAAGTCAATAAGAACAAATTCAAATCAAGACAAAAATTGAGGAGAGCCATTGACTATAGAGGATTTGGAGCATGTTGTTAACATTTATACTGGACATGCCCATGTGGTCATTGAAAATTTGACAAAATGTACATCCAAGCAACTATACTATAAAAGTCGGACCTTACTGTGACTGTTTTCCTCTAAATTTTGGGTAAAATTGCAGATATAGGAAAATCGAAAGTGAATTGTTACATATTAGCGGGCCACAGATAACTACTACTCTTTTGTAATAAAAGGTGCAGACTTAGGGTGTGCTTCGGTAAGAAGAGAAAAAAATATTTTTCACAGTTATTTTTTAAGTATTTTCGAACATTGATCAAAATATCTCTTTTGTAATAATATTAGGGTGTGCTTAGGACATTTTTTCACAGATAAATCAAACATTTAAAAAAAAAAAAATAGAAAATATAAAAATATGAACTTTCTCCTTCGTACCAAGGACACCATAAATGTATTTGCATATTATCGAATATACACACTAGAATCACTATTGACTTTATAATTATGTCACGATTAATCTTGGAGCATGCAAAGATATAGTAGCTAGGCTGTAATATGTAATATCAATCATAGCTGATTAAATTACACAATTTTCCCTCTAAGAGAAACTAATCTCGGTCACGTAATTTTGATTCTGTTGTTCCATGCCCGAATCTGGCCAAAAGATTTATCACTTCATACCTAATTCATGGGTAATGTGACTCACAGGATACCAATTTGTTGGCTTGCTAATGACGTTTGGTGACTTAAATTTAATTTTCTAAACGTCTCGCTGTAAGAAATATGACTCCATATATTTCTATTTTTAAAATTATTTATCTTGGGTAATTTATTATAAGTACGTGGCGGATACTACTTGATTTGGTTTTTCAAAGTTTGATGTGATGCCATTTTTATTCTTGCGTGGGGTTCAACAAAATTAAAGTTTCATCACTTATTAAATGGATTTTCAATGCACTTTGCAAAAGCCAGTTAAATAATTGGTTATAAATCTTTCTTTTTCATGTTGATGGGCACCATCAATGTGTTAAGATCACTATTTGGTGTTTGGTACCCATCTAAAGCTAGCTAGACCCTACAAATTTCATGGGTAGTCGTAGCCTTTGATGCATTAATGTTTCTCTTTTAAAGCGGTAATTTTAAACTCTTCTATTTTAGAGGTTTTAATCTGAAAGAAATTTAAAAAATAGGGACTGAGTAAATGATCCTTTATTTATCACAAGATCCCAACTTGATAACATGGTAGCTGTAATCTTATGCAGCTAATAGAATAATCTACCTAGATGCCTAGAAGAGATCGGTTTTTTTTTTTTTTTTTTAAGAAAGATTCAAGCAGTAAAAAAATAGGATTTCAGACGACACAATTAAATTCTGATTTCCCTGGTGACATTTTAGAATAAAGGCAGTTTATTCATGTCTAAGTTCGTGGATTTAGTGCAAGACAATGCCACTTGCTTATATTAGTACTTTCGTTTAAGTCGAAATTATGAGACACGGGTTTTCTTATTGCATAATTACATAAATTAGATCGAAAAGAAAAATTAGAGAATTAAGTCAGTGTACCATAATATACTAATAATAGTAATTGTTCTGAAAGGAAAGAGGGGATTAAAGATGGGACAAATAAAAGGGCGGTAGCTATTTAAGAACCACTCGTAGAATTTTGACCATTTTTTTCCTTTTTGCTACATAGTAATTTTGACCCACGCCATAAGAAATATGAAATATGAAAAGTGTTTAACTTTTGAGTACCGAAAGTGCATTAAGATAATTATTATGGGAGTAATGCTTATAAGTAATTGATTAGATTATCCTGATAATATACTGTTAATGTAAATTAATCATATTTTATTGAAAATTAGCAGGCAGCTTAGCTCCCTCTTCACCTAATGACTCTTCCACGTGGCTCTTCGGCATTTCCATTTTAGTAAAATCAAAACCCGTTACACCGCCAATTAGATTTCAGAGTTTTAAACTTCTACTATCAACACGTTGCTCTGGAAAGAATGAATAAAAGTCGGAACAAATTAAAGGGTCAAAAAGTGTAAATTCTAGTGCTTTAGTCTTTATATTCTGATGAATCAAGTCACAACAACTTTTAATGACAAACATAAGTTCACCGTAAATAATTTTCGGATTTGCTTCATATTCAAGAAAGGGGATATAAGGTCGTTGTTGAATGACTGGTTAAGGTTCTAATGGTATTTGGAACCTCTTTTTTCAGAAATAATTGGACTTCCGTTGTCGCATTTTTAACAAATTATTTCTCTTATTATCTTTCATCCCCTCTACCTCCCACACCTTAGTGATACACAATAGGGAAATTGAAAGAGAAAAGGAGCACCAAAGGGACCCAAAAAGGAAAAAATAAATGCAACTATGAAAATCAACTTCAATAAAAAATATCAAGAAATAAGAGAATTTACCTTGTTGAGTCGTGACTTGTTTTGCATTCTTCTAAACCAGTTTTCATCCGGTATAAAATTATTAGTTCTACTAATTCGAATTCACGCTTGATAAGCCTAATAAGAAGGTAAAGCGCTCTATATTAAGAGGTCAAGGAACTTTAGTCTATTATGAAGAAATTTCAAGCATTCAGTTACATCCTTTGATAATTGTTAAAACACATGTCAGTAACTAGCTTTCCTCGCTCCATACTCTGGTTAGATGATAAAATTCTTTTTGTTCTTGTCAAGGGAATTCCTGATTAAATCATTTTCTTTTTTCCTACGAATCTCAAGACTAAAAAAACTAGCTAGCCTTCTAATGAAGAACAAATGAAAATTGAGACCGGCCCACCTCAGGAGTAGGAAGAAGGATGGCTCTACATTTCCGCCTCATACAAAAGAAATTATACACCAAATTCTTTTTTCTTTTTTTTTTTAAAAACAAATGGAGACCAGAAAATAATAAGGAAAAAAAAAGAAGAAGAAAAGAAATGCAACAATATCGGAAACAAAATAGTATTGTAATTTGACTTTGCCCAACAAACTTGATCTCCACGCACTCCCTCTTCTTCTCTTCTTCTTTCTTCTCCCAAACCGTCACGCGTTCTTTTTCAATAAATAAATTCCACACACCCCTCCTTCCCTCTTATTCCTCAAAAACTCCATATATATATACGTATACTTCAACCTACCCCTTTCCCAATCCTCTCAATACACCTTCCTCAAAAAACCAAAACAACAAGAGAAAAAAACAACCCCTATTACCTGCAAAACAGAGTCTTCAAAAATACACCTTTATTTTTACACCACTTTCTTGAACACACACCTAAAATTTACAAACAAAATGACTGTTTCAAAGATTTCTTCGTCCATTTTCTTGATACTTGTATTGGTCTTAGCTTCCTTTTCTTCCTCAGCGGAAGCAAGAAAGTTATTGAAAGTTGCAAGTTTGGAGGACAGGTTATATCTAAATGCCCTGCCTAAGGGTAACGTCCCAGCTTCTACACCTAGCAAGAAAGGTCACTCTTATACAACCGATGAAAAGCTTATCGCTCGTCACCTTGCTGCCATTGATCGGATTCTCCGGTCAGTTCCTAGCCCCGGAGTTGGCCATTAATTAAATAACAGGCACGCGGTCAGAGTCTCGACTCCTTCAACTCATGTTCTACACATATAACCTTTTTTTGTTTTTTTAGGGGGGTTTTCTTTCTATTTTTTATTTTACAGTTTTGGATTCATTTTCTTGATGGAGGAAATTAAATTAGGTCAGGATTTGTAAACACAACATAATGGAAAAATGTACAGCTGGAGAGTGATGGTATACCATTTTTTATTTATATTATATTATTTTGGAGCTGTACGCAACTTATACTTTTGATTTTTTTTTTCGTTGTTAGGATGATTTGATCATTGGTTCATTTATTTCTAGGTGGAATAAAAAACGTACCATGAATCACGAGTCTGTATTTTTTGATTGAAATGAAAATATTACCATTTTGTTTATTGCAGAGGTGCTTAAAACTTATCTCTTCCTTATATTCAATTCCAATATTTTTTGTTAGTGTATTTTTTATCAATTTGTGTTTGTCAGTATTTTTTTTGCAGAAACCATGTTATTTAATTTTCTAACTATCATTAGTCATATTGGGTGTGCTCGAAGGGGCGATGAAAACAAAACTAATGTCATTGTAAAGCTTTAATTTGGTCATTGTACATGTGGTTGATGTACCAATCAAAACATACGTGGCTTCGATGTGCAAAATCTGACTTTTTCGAGACTAGTGACAACTAGAGTACTTTTGATTTAAACTTTAATTTGCACATCTTAGTCCTTCGGCTTTATGAAATTAATCGAATGATTTACCTAAAATTTCTGTGAATATTCTTGCAGAACGAAAAAACATAAAGGTGCCGAAGCAAAAAAGGGGAAATAAAAACGCGTTTTGATTTTCCTGTTCTGTTTTTTCTGCCCTTTTTTGCTAGATTCCTAATATGCCTTTTTATAAAGTTTTTGGGTCAAAATCTGAGCTTTGTTTTTTAAATAATATAAGTTGCGCATTTTCAAGGGCCATAGGAGCATGACATTACACAACAATTAAGAGCTAGCTAGCTAGCAGATGCTTCAAGAATGTTGTTTCCAATTTTGACGGCCATTTTTCCCCCACTCTCGGTGGATTTTCTTTTTGCTTTTCGATTCCTTTTTTTGCGTTTCTTGGTGATTATTCGCTTATTTGGAAAAAAAAAAAAAAAGGAAACAGAAAAGAGTACTGGATACTTGGAATATGGAATTTGACTTATTTTTACATCATGAACGCAAATGACTTATAAAAACAACTCAGAAGTAATTGTCTTAAAATGATATCCTAAAAATTCTGTAAATTATTTGTTAAGCCGGTTAAAATACATTGAGATGGTAAAATTCTTTACACTGCTAATTTTGCATAACTAATTATTTAAGATATACAAGTGCCTTCTTGATGTCATACACGTCTTAAATTTTTTATAAAGGGTGAAAATAATTTTTCCCCTTCAATTCTGTCTTACATTTAAATTCATCTTCCAATCTTGGACAATAGACATTTTTCTTCCTGATAACCAAGAAAGGCCAATTCTATATTTTTACATATCAATCCCCTTTATGTAATTTTTTTTTTTTTTTTTATATATTATGTCGTTTAAATTTCTTCTTTCACCTTAATTGCATTCTATAATTCACATGATATCATATCGTATTCCAAATTATAATTTTCGATTCATTCAAAGTATAGACAAAGTTCTTTTATAAATTAATATGAAATTTACAACTATGTTTAATTAACATTATTTATAACATTACGTGCACCAAGTATTTAAGTCCCTATCACCTTATATTGACAGAATTATAGATAGAATTTTTAAGTTTAGATTGTCAATAATGAAAATATTAATATTAGCATTTATATATTTTATGTTAAAACCTTTTACTGTGTTACTTGGAAGTCTTTCATTATTCACACTTCAAAGTCAATATGTGCGATAACTATTTATTAACATTTTTTTCTCCATAAATAAAAATTCTTTTTTTTTTTTTTTTTGCGCGGATTGCCCTTCATCTGGGTTGGTCTTTAATTTTTGCCCTTCAAATTGGTGGTCTTTAAGTTTTGTCCTTCGCCTAATACCCCGAGATTGTGGGTTCGAACCCCAGCTCAGTTAAAAAAAAAAAAATCGCAAGGCAGAATTTATTGCAAAATTCTGCCTTAAGATATGCAAATTAATTAAGACACGCAAATTAATTCCGCCTTAAGGGCAAATTTAAAAACCACCATTTTGAGAGGTAAAAATTAAAGACCACCCCGGCGAAGGGCAATCCTGCAAATTTATGGCTTGTAGGCAAATGTGAATAACACATAGATTAAAAAGGAAAAGAAGAAACAAATGTCACGATATTAAAAGTTTACACAGAGGTTGGGTCATTATATAGTACAATATACATTAGAGTAATTAAATCTTGAGTCAATTGCCTTTTAACATGGAATAAGATACGTCATCATGATATGAATGGGATAAAACACTTAAATAAATAAAAAAAGTAGATTCATAGAACGCTATCTATTTAGTCGTGACTGACTCTGCTACGCTAGCTTCTCCCTTTGAAGTTGGCATGGAAATTCGACTTTCGAGATAAATTGGAGGAGAAAAATGATTTCCCGAAAAAGAATACAAGAGATTCGAGCTCTAGTTGTGCAAATTTTTTAGTTTTTTAGTGAGGAATTAAAATAAAAAATAAAAAAAGAATTCTTTTTTGGAAGTAGTAGGGTGAAGGACGGCCGCTGGGCAATAGAATTTCCATTTGCAAGCTCTTTCTAGTTTCTTGTCCCTTTTTTATTTGTTCTTTTAGGGGGAATCAAGTGTTTGAAAGGTCAAGAATGAGCTGCCCTAAAAGTTGGGAAATTTGATTCCAACACTAATCAAGATTCTTCCAAGTAAAGAATGGTTCAAAATCTAGCTTAATTAGTCTCAACATTATGTTACTTGTTCCTTAGCTACGTACCTAGCTTTATTTTAGTGGGATATGCACATTCATGAAATTGAATTAATCACACAGCATGAAAAAGAGCTTTTAGCTAATTTTAGACAGTAGAAAAAGAGGGGAAGAAGAAGAAAATGTGGATTCAAATTAGACTGGGCAATGAGTGAAATTGATGCATTCATAAAAGCTCCAAAGTTTCACTTCCTTTTTTCCCTTCGATTTTCTCGTGCATCATTGCAAATGACAATTCATGTTGATTAGATGGATGATCAGATTTTCTTTGAGTGGTAAATACGATGAATAAACTAAATTATATTTAATAATTAGAAAAATCATTCAATTTTATCTAAATATTGTAGAATGAGTACTAAATAATTTTTATCTCTATAATGAATAACTCACTCAATTTTGCTTAAATATCAACATGTCTTTGTTATTTCCTTTTAGTAACTTTCTGTGATACTTAGGTAAAATTGAATATTTTTTATTAAGAAAAATAATTTAATAACTTTTTTTGTGATTGTTCATTCAAATTGAGTGATTTTTTCATTATAAAAGATAATTTAGTTACTTTAGTACAATAAAGTGAAAGTTGAATGACCATCCATAAAGTAATCTTTGATTCTTTTAACATGAATCTTGACATCTAGTAATTTATCTATTTGATTTATTTCATATATTTAAAACAAATCTGAAATTCTCCATTAATAGATTTGTTCCACTTTAGGTAACGAACTAGAAAATGGGTTTCTATCGACGTTTAATATTTTATAGAATAAAGCCTCAACAATCTAACTAGAGTTTTCTTAGCTTTTAATCAAATTGTAGGACCAAACAAATGTAAAGAAAAACTAAATGGGGACAAAATTGATGGATTTGTGACTTGTGAGATGAACCTAAGTGTCACATGCATGTGGGTTGTAAAAGGTGTTGCTAATCCTAATCCAGTGAAAGGTGTAAACAATACTATTGTTTAGGGACTTCTTTGCTTTATACACGTACTTCAACTATCATAAAGTACTAATTACTCCACTTAAGTATCCAAACTAGGCGGCTATTGCTTTTTAGCTACTCAATTTTAAATTATTGGCTAAGCGCGAATAGAAATTTTTTCAGTTTGTTATTGAGTGCTTTGGCATTGTTGTTAACGGGATGATCAAAACTATAACTTTACAAGTTATATAAATAAACATTTTTAATTATGGGCATTTTGATTAACTTAAGCCTATTTAGATGTGCAAAAAAAGGTAGATTAAGCAAATAATCGCTAATGGACCAAAATGCCCTTTTGTGTTGCACTACATTAAAATGATATATATTTCATGACATGACGACTAATCTTAATATTAGTATTTGTTGAATCAGTGTATCTTCATCAATGGAGGTTAATCAAAGTAGTGGAATCGAGAGGAAAATGGGACAGAAACCAATCTTCTCATTCTATTATGAAAATGAAAATGACAGCTCACTTACAATGTGACAACTAACTCCTACTTATACACTACTAATAGATATTTGACTAGTCTAACAAACTCTCAGCAATAACACAGAAATCTACATTTTAGTCCCTAGCTACTTAATTCCTTGCAACTAACTCCACTAGCTTGTACTCTTCTACACCCTCCCTCAAGCTGATGGTTGAAATAGATTATTCAACCCCAGCTTGAAGATTAAGTAGTCATGGTGTATTACTCAACCCACTCTTGAAGTTAGCACATCACGTGCTTTATCTTGTGTAGCCAAATGATGAGTTTTAATCAGTCCCAACATAATCTTCTCCCTGACAAAATGACAATCAATGTCAAGATGCTTTGTCCTCTCATGGAATATGGGATTGGCTACGATCTGAATTGCAGCTTTACTATCACAAAATAGACTAATGAACATCAATCCTCGGCTTTTATAGATCAACTCGCTTTGTTGAGCCATATATACTTCAACAAAGCTTCTAGCAATTGCGTTCCGCTTCTTGGACTTCCAGGATACCAAAGCATTACCAAATCTCACCAAACAACTTTCTTTACGGACCTCTTGTTTGCATAGTTACCGAGTCACGGAAGATGCTTCAAGTTTTCCACCATTCCGATGGCATAAGTAATCCCAATCCTGAGCATTCTTTATGTATCTCACCACCTCTAACAAAGATCCCCGGCGTGATTGTTTAGGCTGCATAAATTGACTAAGTGTCTGCACTGCAAAGGATATATCAATCCTAGTCATTGTGAGGTAGAGTAATCTCCTCACAAGCCTTTGGTATTTTCATGCTAATGTCCACTCCAAAGTCACTCCACAGTCATCTTCCATATGTCATACTCTTAACCAAATAGTTTACTGTCCGGGTAATTCCGGGGTTATTTAAAGTTAAGGAGTCGCCACCTAATTATTTACGGTGAATTAGGGCACCTAAGGTTAATTAAAATAATTACCTAAAGTCGATTTGTTTTTAAAGTCTACGAAACCAAAAAGATCTGAGTAAGGGTTCAACTAACTTAAAGGGAAGGTATTAGGCATCCTCTAAGTTCCATTAAAATGGTTAATCAAATGGACTCAAATTTAATTAGGCTAAGTATAAGTGTAACATTTTAAATGTTTGGAAAATAGTTTATAAATGTTGCTAAGGTCTTAAATAAAAATATAGTAATGTTATTCAAAAATAAGGTTTGTAAAAAATAAGATAATTTGCCTATGAATAATAGTCTTTTAAAAGATGATTTGACAAATGTGATCTTTATATTAAAAATGATATTATAATATGATGTGTAGAAATGCCAGACTTATATTCTTAAATATGATGAACAGGTCATAAACTCCTTTCTATTTTTATCACTCTTTATTTAACCAATTTCGGCTAAAATATGTATAATTTGGGCAAATCTTGAAAATGTTGATAAAATATAATCGAATTCATATTTTGTGTGTTAGTGACGTTTTCGAAATTCCTAAGATGGCGAGAATAAAAGATGATCCCTTTAACCCAAAAAAAATATATAGGCATACCATTTGAAAATCGATTACTCAAATAAATGTTATAGATACTACAAATAGTTTAGAAAATAGAAGTGAATGTAACTTATGGAATTAACTACCCATTACTAAACTAAACCCATTAACTTACTAGAGATTCATCTAAAATAAAATAAGATAAGTTAGTAATACAAAGCAAATAAAAATACACGGAATTAAATAAGGAGAGGAAAGGGTTAAATGGATGCGGCCCATTTATTAAGGCCCACACGCCGTGAATTCACGTCACTCCTTAAGCCCAGCAAATTTTTAATATTCTTTTGCCCGTATCCGTTGGATCTTTGGCCCGCATTTTGTTTTCTATATATGCGCGGACGGAGTTGAAGGAAGATGGCCGTGGATATTATGTTGGGCTTTTTAGGTCAGCCGAATGCGGGAGATGAAGCGAGCCCCCGGACTCGTATGAGTCATCCATGCACTTTTGAAATGGGGCGTCGAGGTCTCGAATCTACACTCGAACACGACGAATCCCAAACTCAAAAATCTTTCCGAATTAAAATCCCGATAAAACAGAATACCCTCTTTAAAAAATTGGTTTGATTTTTTCGAATAACTTCAGAACGCCAATAATGACTAAACCCGAAACAGAACAGAATTTGAAACAAATCCAAGATTTAGAGTAGGGGTGGAATAAAAAATGTTGGGTGTCGTAAAGGCGGCTGAAGAAGGCTCTCTGCAAAACAATCTTGTGAGGATGTATTTATATGAAATGTATGCTAGGGTTTCCTATGATTTGAATTGGGCGGGATATCAAGTCAAATTTGTTTCAACATTCGAACGTTGGGGCTTGAACCACGTGATTTGATTCGATGCTACCGCAAATGGATCGATTTTTCTATTTTTTTTGTGAATCTGATGTATTTTGAAGTGAGAATGGGAAACCTTTCTTTGTCAACGACAAAAGATTTCGTATAGAATAAGGAGTGGATATCAAAATGATGTTGAAAAGGGTCGAGATTTTGGTCGAAAATAGAAGAGGAGGAGAGACAGAGAGAGAGACAGAAAGAGAAGGTCGGTCTTAGGTTTTTCTTTTTTGTTCCATGAAATGAAAGAAAAGAGTAGGCCGGATCGGGTCGGGCTTGAATGGGTATGGGCTGGATCGGGAAAGGTTTTGTGGGGTGACTTATTTGAACTTTGTAAAAAATGAAATTGTTGAGTATCTTCTTCTCTATTTAATTATTTTGGGCTTCTAATTTAATAACTAGTACCATATATACTATATGAAGACAATTAATAATTAGTATGTAGAAAAATAAAGGATTTAATAAAGTAAAATTAATTTAACGAGTACAAATCTTAAAAATGAAACGATGACGAACCATTTAAAATTTGTGATAAAGTAACGAAAGTAATGTTGATAGTAGAATAATGAAAATGAAAGTAATGCTATTAATAGCAGAGCGAAAATAAAATATTTAGATTTAATTAATTTAAAAACCCAAGGAAATAAATTGAATAAAGGAGGAGCAAAATCATGTGTCAACACCGTACACAGATCAAACTCAATAGAGGTCAACTTGATGTTTGCCTCCAAGGGAGTACCAGCAGGTTTGGAACCTCCAAGTCCTAGCTCAGAGATCAGCTCTAAAGCATATTTCCTCTGGTTCAATACTATTCCCTTTTTTGACCTTGTAACTTCTATGCCTAGAAAGAACTTGAGCTTTCCCAAGTCTTTCATCTTCAATTGCATTTTCAGAGCATTCCTTGTCTTATGTATATAGTGTAGTGAGCTTCCAGTCACAATTAAGTCATCCACATACACTAGCACCACAACTAGTTCAGTACCAAACTTCTGTGTGAATAAGGAGTAATCAAAATGACTTTGTGCAAAATTCAAGCAAAACATCGACGCTTCTTGTTCCATTGCACAGTATTCTTGTCGAAGTTTGCAAGCCTTTCTTCCTGACCCTCCCTGGATTGCAAACCCCTGAGGGATGTCCATATACACCTCCTCCAATAGATCATCATTCAAAAATGCGTTGTGCACATCCATTTGAAACAAAGTCGATCGCAGAAATATCGAATTACCGTACCATCTAGCCAGAGAGAGAAGGTTTTAAAATCCAACCCCTCTCTTTGGCTATAGCCTTTAGCCACAAGTCTGGCCTTATATCTCTCCACCTTGCCATCAGCTGTTTATTTTACTCTGAATACCCATTTATTGAGACTCTTGTCGAGAGGTAGATCAACCATCGACTAAGTAAAATTGTCTAAAGTCTTCCCCAGGAAATTTTAGACTTCAAGCCATTACGAATTCCGAGCGGCCTCGAATACGATTGAGGCTCAGTGATAGTAGAGTAAGAGGCCAAAGCCAAACTGTAGGGAGGAGAGATATGAGCATAGCTCATGTAATCAGACAGGGGATAACAACAACTAGCAGCACCTTTGTTATGAGTAATGTAATCTTTTAACCAAATGGGAGCTTTAACATCTCTACCAGACCTCCTGGGAGCATGAGGAAGAGATGAACTAGGAGCAGCACCTGGATCAAGGATAGGATCATCAAGGCTGGCAGAAACAGATGGTATAGAAGGATCAGGGTGTATAGAGACAGGAGAAGACTAAGGAGATAGGGGAGAGGAAGAAGAATGAGAGTCCTCAGATAAGGAATTGTCACCAACTGGAGAGGGAAAAGGCTCAGAATCATTATTGATAGAGGTGAGATCACCTACTAGGAATAAGGAGAAGGAATCTGGGACTGCCATATGTTTTTAAGGAAAGATGTCCTCTTTGAAAACTACATCTCTACTAACAACAAATTCTTTTGTATGAAGAGTGTGCATTTTATAACCCTTCTGTGTTAGAGAGTACCTGTAACACCCCGTAAACTTGAACTAGGTATGAATGTATAAAAATCTAGTATTAAGATGATATTATATCTATATGAATCCATTCTTGATGAATTCGGGTGGAAGATGGTCGTTTTGAAGTCAAACCAACTAGTGAAGTTCTTAAGGCCTCTTAAATTCGCCTAAGTTTTGGTAGGTCTATCTTCTGGCCGATTTTCATGAAAATATGTTGCGAATTTGGAAAAACTTCCTTGACTAAAGTTGTAGATATTTGAAATATCTTTCCAACGGTAGGTCACCCAGCCCAAGCAAAGTTGCGTACAAAAAGTTATGCCCATTTTACTGAAGCCTATCTTCGTTGGAAATTTGGCCTGTGTTACGGTGAGACGTTACGGACCGTAACACGTGTTACGGGCCGTAACATGGAACCGTAACGTCTAAAAAATCACCAGAACTCTCTAGAAATTTCCACTAAAGGACGGTCCAAAGAACGGTCCGTAACACGAAGGACGGTCCGTCCTTCGGGGGCGTCCTTTGGCCCGTTTTCACCAGAAAAATATAAATAAGACACTTGTTTTGTTTATTCCTTCACTTTCTAAACAACCCTAAGGACGAAAATCATTGCTCCAAGTCTTCAAATCAAAGGTAAGGACATCCTTAACATTACTAATTCATTCCAACATCAAATTCATGATTCTTAACATGATTCTTGTGACCAAAACCTAGGGTTTGCAACATAATTCTTCCCAAAGTGATTCAAGCTAGGGTTTGGGTGTTCTTCATTAGAAAAGTGAATTGTTAAACCTTGTTTAACAAATTAAGGTATGTCTCTCTTTTAAAAACTTATTTTGAATGAAAATCACTTTTTGAAACTATTGTTGGAAGTATAAATTTTATTCAAGATTCTTTAATAAATGAAAGGAAAAGCAATCTTTTCATATTTCTTGAACTCTAATTCATGTCTAAATGGTGGTTAATGTGTGTGAGGGGACAAACCCACATTAAGCCTAGATTGTAACAAATCCTATATATGTATAAGATATTATGAATGTTTTCCTCTATGAGAGATGCTTAGTAATGCTAGTTAAGAGTTGGTAATGACATTCTCATTGGTGAATTGCGACATGGAAATATTTGTAAAGAAGTTGTACGTTTTCAAAACATTGATTGGAATGACTTATTCTTTCGATATGGCATAGTGAACTTTAATGTTATTGATGGTGTGACTACTTTGAGACAATTTGTGAATCGACTTCTATGCTATGAACTTTATTGTTGTGTTTGGCCTAGCTACTCGGGAGAAAGGGTAGCCACTATAGATCCTAGTGTGGTAATTGCCTAGCCATTCGGGAGGAAGAGTGGCCACTACCGGGTTCGCTATCCGGAGTGCGGTTAATGCCTAGCTATTCGGAAGGATGGATAGCCACCGAGAATTTCATATTCCGGTGTGGTTCGCTGTGACAAGGGAACCTCTACGGTCACCCCTTCGATGTGCTTGATTCTTTGGCCTGTATTGGCATGTGTGATATTCTTATTTTCTCATAGAATTGTTGTTGTTAATTTTGATCAATTGAAACGCATATTTGAAGTTGTACTTTGACAAGAGGCCTTAAAATCAGTTTTAATAATTCTTATTGAGATACACAAAATAAATAACTGCTTTTACATTGGTTTCATATGATTTTCAAGATTGATTTCTTTATGTATTATTTTACTTTATTTTCGTATTATTCATTGTCCCCGAGGGACTCACTGAGTATGAAGTACTCAGGCATACCATTGTTGTTCTTGATACTCCCGGTGCTTAGGAAGGACTTGCTGTTGTGGCTAATTTGGTGAGCCCACACATTCATTCGTGGGACACTCTATTGATTTACTTATTTATTACATTAGTTGTCTGGACTGCGTCCCGATGAGTCAGACTATTATTCCTTTATCTTAGAAGCTCCCTAGTATACATTTGTGGGTAGTTATTGAGTTATTGATTAACTCTTGGGCACGTTGTTATGTTTGACAAGTATAGATAACTAAAGACTTCCGCTGATTTAATTCTTATATGCATGATTAGTTACATTTATTTTATAAACTGTGGAGGCAAATATTGAACCTGGCGGGTTCAAGTGTTATTATTGTGTCGTTTAGGTTCTTCCGATGTTGTTCATGACGTCGGATACCGGTCACGTCTAGGGTGGGTGTTGGGGCGTGACAGTACCCTAAGAAGATTGCAGGAACTGCTTTGGGAGAAAATTTATCAGTTCTTGTAAGAGAGGTGACATATCCCAAACACCCAAAAATTCTCATGTGATCAAGTGAAGGAGAATGGCCAAAGAGTAGTTCAAAGGAACACTTGCCTTGAAGAACGGGGTGGGGGGGGGAACCCTGTTGATGATATAAACAGCAGTGACTACACAGTCACCCTAGAGCTTTAGAGGGACATTTGATTGAAATCTAAGGGCTCTGGCAATGTTTAGAATATGTCTATGCCTCCTCTCAGTCACTCCATTCTGCTAAGGGGTGTAGACACATGAACTTTGATGAGTTATGCCTAAAGAACTCAACAATTCAGTCATAGAAAAATTGAAAAACTCACTCCCATTGTCTGTTCTAAGACACTTGACAGAGATAGAGTACATATTTTGAACCATCGGAAAGAAATTTCTCAGTACTACAACAACATTTGACTTAGAAGGCAACAAAAACACCCAAGTAAACCTGGAGTAATCATCTACTAAGGTAAGAAAGTATCTTTTACCTTCACAAATGGGCACTCTATATGGCCCCCAAACATCATCATGAACAATATGAAAACAAACATTTGACACAGCTTTACTCACAGGAAAAGGCATTCTTGTCTGCTTTGCAACTGGACAAACAGTACAATGTGAGGTATTTACATCATGAATAGCATGCTCAAACACTTTTATTTGCTTTAGACAATCTATAGGAATGTGACCTAGCCTTCTATGCCATACAAACAAGTTTATTCTAGTAGAGTTATTAGGAGAGACTTTCTTAGCCGTGGCAGTTAGTGAATGAATGGATGATGATGACTGAATGAATGATGGATTCTTCTTTCCAGAGATCAGAGGTGCTTTGCAACTGGAGGTGAGTACATATAGACCACCTTCCAACTTACCAATCCCCTTCACCACTCCATTGAAGAGGTCTAAAACAAATAGAATTCATGAAAGAACATGGCTACACACTGAAGTTCTTTGGTCAGTTTTGAGATAGATAACAAGTTATGCTTGAACTCTGGAATATACATCACATTGGAAATTGGTAGACCATCAAGCACCACTGATTTTCCTATGTGACTAACAATTGCTAGGCTACCTGTAGGTAAGTGAACTTTACCAGTTTTAGAGTGCAACACAATGGCCTCACTAAGTATCTTCAGACTGTTTACCATATGATCAAAAGCTCCTATGTCTACTATTCACTTGATTAAATTTTCAAACAACTTACGAGGATCAGTCATACCTGCAGCCAAGGCTGAGCTGTTGTTATCACCGGTGTCACTAGACTTGCCTAGCATCTTCAGAATTTGGTTGTATTGCTCTTGAGTGAATTGAGAGACATTAAGTACTCTTTGTTCTCTTGAGTTGTTCCCTGCAAAATTAACAGAGGCACCAGAGGAACCATAAGAACTACCTCCTGCACTGGATGAATCACCCTCACCAGCAAAGTGTGCAAAGCTTCTAGGTGGGAATTTCTTCATAAACTTGTCATCAGATAGATAACCATGTAGCTTATAGCAATGATCTCTAGTATGTCCTCTAAAGTGACAATAATCACAATACAAATCATTTTTTCTGGCTCTATACTGATTCCCTGAAGAAGAGCTTGGATTAAAGTTCTATCTGTGCTGATATCTTGAGATTGACACACCTGAGGAGTAGTTTGAGGTATGACTTGAGCCAATCACCCTTCTGTTATTATGCTGAGTCCCTTGAGAGGATGAACTTGCACCAGAGCCAAAGTCTAAGGTACTAGCATCAGAACTGAAACCAGAGTTGAAACTTCCCTTATGACTAAGTAATGCTGTTCCTTCACCAACATTAGGTGTAAAGCAGGTGTTGACCAGTGACCTTCTACTTTCTTCAGATAGAACCATAGCATAAGCCTTATTAATAGAGGGTACAGGAATCATATTCATCATCTGGTTACTGGACTGAGCATAAGTCTCATTCAGTCCCATTAGAAACTGAAGTAGCCTTTGGTATTCAAAATGCTCCATGTATTTTGTGGATTCAAAGACAACCACAACCAGGGTATGGCATAAGGGCATCAAATTCAGCCCATAGTTCCTTTAGTCTAGAGAAATAACTGGACACAGATGATATTCCTTGATACAAGGTGGCTATCTCCTTATGCAAATAGAAGATTCCAGAGCCATTTACTTTGTCAAACCTTTCCTTAAGATCAGTCCAAACTTTATGTGCACTAGAGGCATACACTAACCCATTCAACAACTCAGTACTCATAGCTTGCATAATCCATGACAAGACAATAGCATTACATTTCTCCCACAAGTCATGCAATGACCTATCAAAACTTTCCTTAGGATGTTTACCATCAACAAACCCTAATTTACTTTTGCCTAGCAGGCCTATACGCATAGAACTGCACCAGAGTGCATAATTTTCAGGTCCAGTTAGCTTAATTGAAATTAGAGAGCTACTTGGAGTATCACAACTTTGAAGAAACAGTGGACGATGTTGATCAACAACTACAACACTGCTCGCACCGACTCCTACTCTGGTGTTGCTAATATTCACCTCAATCGCCATTGAAATAGCTTGTTAATTGACAATTTGTTTGTTCTGAGCTGCAAATTCACTTTCAATTGATTGTTCCTTAGCGATTTAACCAGATATTTAACAAAATCTGAAGCCAAACCAAGAGCAAATCCCAATCAAAAATCGCACCTTTTGCAAATCGAGCGAATGAACAGTAACCGACTTGATTAACTGTAAACGAAGAACACTGAGCTTTAGATCGATAACACGAGCTCTGATACCATGTTGAATCAGTGTATCTTCATCAATGGAGGTTAATCAAAGCAGTGGAATCGAGAGGAAAATGGAAGAGAAACCAATCTTCTCATTCAGTTATGAAAATGAAAATGACAGCTCACTTACAATGTGACAACTAACTCATACTTATACACCACTAATAGATATTTGACTAGTCTAACAAACTCTCAGAAATAATACAGAAATTTACATTTTAGTCCCTAGCTACTTAATTCCTTGCAACTAACTCCACTAGCTTGTACTCTTCTACAGTATTATTGACAAAATCAATCATGATTGGGACACCAATAACGTGCGAGGGAGTGTTAACACACGCTTGTTGAGTGTCTATATAAACCTAAAGAGAGAAATGTCATACACAGTGTTTTGTGACATTAATTTCGGGACAAAATTTCTCAACAAATGTCTTTTCCCAGAATGTAAAATATTTGATACTGTAATCAATATAAGTTGCATGATCCATTCTTTAAAAGAAATTAAATTCAAGACCTTTTAATTACATACGTACTGCCCTATTTCATTTATACAATAAGAATGTAACAACATTAATAAGTTCCAATATTAAGTTTCCTAGCTTGTTCCCTTCGATTGACTAATTAAAGTCATGGTAGATGGTGCTTCCAAGAAGGCAACATTCTTATAAGTGGTACAATTTATGTCAAAATGGAGTTGTTATAACTATAAGTGGTTGAAGAGTCAATAATTCAAGGATAGTTAAGACAGAGAAGCGACGTTTTTATTAAGCAAATAGATTAGTCACTTACCATGGGTTGATGAGACCTTTACATTTGACTTTCACACTCTAAATTTGTATCACCTTTGACTCTTTTAAGGAAGTAAGGAACTGAAAGTAAGTAGAAAGATCATAATATCATAATTATCAACTTAAATGAGTGTGAACTGCCTAATCATGTTGACTAGAGATGGAGTTTACCACCAACTTCTTTTACACTCTGGTCTAACTCTGTTTTATGGTTTGACATCTTCAATCCACTTAAAAAATAAACTAAACTAACCTTGTTTAGTTGTTTTATGTATGTAACATTTATTTAGAACATTGTGATCGATAACTTAAATCCGAAAAAAAGAGGGAAATTAAATTTTGAAAATAGAACATGTAAGGGAAGATTTCAATATAGAAGGCCAAATTTAATTGTCCTGATAAGTCTGATTGAGCTATAATGAGTAATAATAACATGGTATAGAAGTAAGTTATATACACGGACTATTCCTCCTTGTGATTGCTGGAAAATGTGAAATGACTACTGAAGAGTAGTATAGAACATTCGTGTGGCGTGTGCGTAATGACAGCTTTACTTTAATGTCACAGGAACAATGGAAATAAGTTATATACACGGACAATGTAAATTATTTTTATACCATCATATATAGTAATGTAATTGATTATGGGCTTACAATAGATTACTCTCCTAATTTTCAGGTTATCATATCATGCTTGCTATTAAGATTTATTTATTATTTTAAGTAAACTTAACCTGTTAGTGTAAAGAATCTATATGCTGACGACCTGCCCGCATAACTTAAATTCCAACAACAATGTCTTAGAAATTGCAAGTGGACCGCACGTGTGAACCGAAAATACATATCTACGAGCTTGTGACAAAGTAAATGGTGTAGTTATGATTTCAAAGATAGAATTTAAATTAGACAGCTCTTGTTGGTCTTCTTTGACTGATGACTACTACTACAGTAGTATTTATGATAATAGATTTAAATTGAGAGTGACAGACATATATGATGTCCTCATTCCATGGAAAAATCATAGGGGAAACACCACCGCATTCATTGCAATAAATATAGCATACATATATATAAGACGTAATTTACAAAACGGAGATATATGTTACACGTTTTCACCATTATCTCGTGACTTTGATTTCAAATTTTCTACAGTTTTTAAAGTATTTATTTTAGTCCTGTCAAATTTCTTTTTCAGTTTTCACTTACATGAAAATCCTAAATTTGGGTCAAGTAGTTGAAGAGCTGCAATCAGATGGGATGTCAATTGTCATTTTCTCATGGGTAATTTTGTCAGCCCATGCTAAAAGCTCCCAAAGCCCATAATACAATAATGGACTGTCATTGTGGATATCCGTTTTAGTGACAATGTACAACGCCTCGGGTAAAAGTTAAAAATTTGACCAGTTATCCCTTTTTGGAATAACTGATTTAGTAAATGATTTTTTTTTATTTTTTTTTTGTAAATTATGAACTTTTTATATCACAATCTAAAAATCTCTTTTTATTAAATTGAGTTTTATTTTTATTTTTATTTTTATTTTTTTTCTTACAATTTATGAAACTTTTCGATCACGTGCTAATGATTCCTTTTTAGCAAACTGAAAATCTTATGATAAAACGTTAGTCCCTGGCGGTCTAAGATTCTTCAAGTTATTGCTGACATTAGGCAACAGCCTAACGATTTATATATTTTTGATCAATATATGAGCAACATTAGACCCGAGTTAAGAAGGCCAATTTCTCAAAAACTATATTAGCACAACTTCTAAAATAGGATAAAAATCATTTTAGTCCTCCAACTTTACTTTAAAAATTAAAGATCTCCCCCAACATTAAACAATCGACATTTTCATCCCCTTATCTCAACTTCCGTACATTGAACGGTAACTTTATATTATTTGATTGTCGTCAAATGGATAAAAGGGAATTTCACTTATATTTTTAATTAATTAGTTAGTACCCTAATTACTAATATATAAATTTTTCATATTTTTCTCCGTTAATTAATTCTAACACTTTCTGCCGTCTTCAATTTTCCCCATACCTAAGCAGTTCTTCATATTTTTCAGATAAACCTGATAAACAATTGTTCTCCGGAAATACGAAGGTTACAAATGTTTGAAAGGTTCTCCGAAAATATGAAGAACTGCTCTGGCTATGGAGAAAAATTGAAAACGGCAGAATGCGTTAGAATTAATTGATGGAGAAAACTGCCAAAAACTTATATATTATTAATTAGGGCACTCACTAATTAATAAAAAAATATAAGTGAAATTCCATTTACCCCTTTGATGATCGGTCAAATAATATAAAGTTACCGATCAATGGCCGGAGAAGTTGAGATAAGAGGATGAAAATGTCGATTGTTCAATGTTTGGGGAGGTCTTTGATTTTTAAAGTAAAATTGGAGGAGTAAAATAATTTTTACCCTTTAAAATATGAATAAAATCTAAATAATAACCTTAAAAATGGACATCTACTAAAATCAACCGTGCAATGGAATTACTCCCACTGCATCTGATTTTTAAATAAATGCCTTTAAGATGCCAAATTCACAACTCCAAAGACGAAGAAATAGAAAATTACTCCCTCCGTTCACTTTTACTTATTCAGTATTCAAAATAGATTTTTACTTTTACTTGTCACTTTTAGCATATCAAGAAAAAACAATTTTATTTTTCCTGTTTCACCCATAGTATTAATTACTCACTTCAAAATATTTTTCAAATCCAATAAAAATATGCACCAATTAATATGGGTACATTGGTAAATTATGCATTTCATTTATTAATTTTTAAACAACGTGAAAAGTCCAAAGTGGACAAGTAAAAGTGAACGGAGGGAGTAATTGGATCTTTGCATAGTTTGTGTTTCGTAAATTCACGATAAATGAGTAATTATTTCTTCAGAAGGTTTTAAAGCTTGTTCATGTTCACCTCCTTTCATCTTTTGATTGTTAACTATTGGTTACGCCAATTCTATAGTGTACGATTTCCAAAGATAAATACTAGTGAAGGAATATATAGACATCAATAAATGATGATAAGAAATGTACGTATATATTTTCAGCATCATCTCGTGACCTTAACTTAAATGTCTGCGCTTTCGCCCATCTTATTTATTGCTTGATTCTTTTAGTTGAGGAAGACGCCCTGAGATAAAGGGAAAGAATCAGAAGGTAAAATATAAGTAACTTACAAGGCAACAACTCAACAAGTGAATTTCACTATATATGGAAATTATACCATGTATATAAATACATATATTAATTATTGATTTGTTTCTTTCATTCTGTTATCTTATTATCTTGTTGTTATTACTGCTTATTATTATTGCTTTTTTTCACTCTCTTTCTTGAGGGAGGTTATCGATGCTATGGATCTTGTCTCTACCCGTCATACATGATAGTGATAAGCGATCACAGACACTCTACCCTCTCCGCACTCCCACCCGACGGGACATATTGGTGTCTTCTTGTTGTTGTGCTGCTTCTTCTTTCGTTTTCTTCACACTGTTAATTGAAAAGACTCAACTATGCAGCAGCGTACAGTAGGTCATTATTTTTTGCAATTGGACTACCCACGGGACAGGGCTCTTGTTTTACATGGAAAAAAAAAAGTATAGTAATACGTTATGTAAGACCAAAAAAACAAATCATTTAGGGTCCGTTTGGCCATGAAATTTTTTCACTTTTTTCGGAAAACGTTTTTACTTTATTTGAATCAATGTTTGGCCATGAAAATTTCAAATACAATTTCACTTTTTTTTTTTTAAATATCAAAAAACTTGTTTTCACTTTTTTCACTTTCAATACATTCGGACAACTAAATATTCTTTACAAAAACTATAACCAAACACAACTCCATCTTCAACTCCAACTCCAAAATACCAAATAAAGTGAAAAATATTTGATTTTCATGGCCAAACGCCTACTTAATTTTGGCTTTTAACGACAATAGAGTAAGATGGGATGAGTATCAAATTTATTAATCTATTTTTAACGCAACCTCTATATCTTTTCACCTCAGAAAATTTAACATCAAGTCGATTAATTTTACTTGATATAAAACGTGCAAAAGTCAAAATTATTTTCTAGAATTGCTCTATATGGTCATGCTAGATTAATCTTCTTAACTTTTGCCTAAGCGCTTTCTATTAAAGTAGTCGCACAAACATTTTTTATACCATTGGTTAAAAAGTTAATAGTAATTTTTTTAAAATTTTAAATGCCAGACCAATATGTCATTTCTTTTCTTCTTACTTTGGCAACTAAAGAACTAGAAGACAAGAATAGAAATATAAAGAAAGAAACTAGCTTAATTCTCAAAGATGAAACGATAATCTTATACTACTCAATATTTCAATGGTAAAATAAAAGTAACTTTCGGAACAGCTAGTAGAAAACATTGGATTGCTCAAAGGTAGAAGAAATACATTGTTCAAGAAATTCATTGTCCCGCCAGATCAGGAATTCCTTATAACCAAATCTACAATATTCACCACAAAAATTAATCATAATATATGTTAGAACTTACATCAGCTCCACTATTCTAATTCTATAGCACCATGCCTAAACCAGTAGAAAAAAAGTAAAAAGGGAAAATCAGGTAAAGGTAACTAGAAGAAAAGAAAAAAAGGTCCATAAACAGAAACACTAAATCACCTTAGTGTATAAAATCAATATGCAAATCCTCTATTTCAAGCTTCTTCATCATCATAAAATGTTACAAATATGTTAATCATGAAATGGGAAATACTTTGCGGTGACCTCTTCTGCTTGGACCGGAGGGTGGTATTCTGCTTTTGACCAGAAGATGACGACAATTACTATTACTCATGCTGCTCCCACTTCTTGCACTTGTTGTTGTTGTTTCCATAATTGGCATTAATATTCTTGATGAAGAAGTTGCAGTTGCAGCCATTAATATGACCATCATCACAACAATGGAGGAGGATACACAAGGTTTATGAACTAAGCTGGCCATGCAATATATTTATGGATGTGCGTTAGAGAGAAAATGTTTGTGACACTGATGGAGTGTGTGTTCGTTTGGTTGTTTTGTCTTTGGGTATGTGGAGGGAAAGCATTTATATGTAGTCGTGTTTAATTTATATATATAATAATGATAAAGTTTTGAAAGGATTTATGTAATCTCAGTGTAATAATTTCACCAATCTATATGTCCCACATCCCCAATTCAGTGTGATCTCTTTCTTTCATTTGAAAAATAAAATAAAACCATTATAGAAAAATGGCAAATGAAAAAGCAAATTATTTTTTATTTTCAATATTTTGCTTTATTAGTTCCAAGAGTAAAGCGCTCTGCATGTCCTAGGAGTTACTTATTGAATGGTCATTCAAAGTTATGGAAATTACTGTAGTAAAAACTTTTGTTTTTTTGTAACAATAG
Organism: Lycium ferocissimum; assembly: GCF_029784015.1. Lineage (NCBI taxonomy): Eukaryota > Viridiplantae > Streptophyta > Magnoliopsida > Solanales > Solanaceae > Lycium > Lycium ferocissimum. The sequence continues at coordinate 51,796,579 of NC_081343.1, read as the reverse complement.
ACTCAACCATGTTTGCTTATGGAGTATATCTCAAAAGGTCATTTGATAGTAAATGGTGCATACATTCGAAATAGCTAGAAGTTCATGCGTAGTCTTTTTCACAGAAAACGTTGTTTAATGATTATTGGACATTTTAACAAAGTACTGATATGGTTCGGTTTTTCCTGAGCAATTAACTTTACTTTATACCAAAATAAAATATGAAGATCAATCTTGAATAGTAGTAGTTCTTTACTTTTTAAGGCCTACTCTGTACTTTTCCCCTACCTCTCTGTTTTTCTGTTAAATCCCACTTTAACCCTTTGTGATAGATTTGTTCTCTTTCTCCCTTTTGTGGTAATAAATTCATCCTTTGGCGAGAGAAATGGTTTTCCTAAATTGTTTGACATGATTATATGGCGAGATTATGAATGTTAATGTTTTGGAATTGGGCTCCTCTCCATTTCCTTTCTCTTCATTTTTCCCAAGTTCTATCTTACACATGGCATAAGTTAGAATTAATGGCTAAGATTTAATTCACTAAAATAAGGACCTAACCATAATTTACATAATTAATAACTTATCCATAAATATATTAAAATATTTCTCTCTCTTTCTATTTTACTTTTCTTATGCAGTAAAATATCTTTGCTTCTTTATCCCGGTTATTTTTCCCACTAATTTTTTCTCTACGCCGAAATAGACCTCATTATTCAATTGGTGATATTTTTCCTTTTTTTCAATTATGATGCTTACTAATTCACAGAATACAAACCCCATTATTCAATTGGTATCTGTATATTTTTGAAAGAAGGTATACATATACCTTTTGTTTTTCTTTATCCACATAGCAGGGTTGAAAATTCCTCTTTTAATATTTTTGAATTTGATAGCTTACACTCTATCTTTCAATTCCTGCTTGAGTTAATCTTTTAATTGCATTTTTCTTTGGAACTTTCTCTTTAAAATTAGCTATTGCGGGGATGATGACACTTCAATATTTTTATAGCTACGTGTCTTAATCATAAGAAAACTATGATTATCATAAAAAAAAAAAAAAAAAAGAATAAGTGGGAGAAACAACCGGGGTAAATGAGCAAAAATATTTTACTGCGTTAGGAAAAGTAAAATAGGAAGACAGAAATATTTTAATATATTTATGGCTAAGTTATTAATTATGTAAAATATGCTTAGAGTCTTGTTTTAGTCAATTAAATCTTAGTTATTAATTCTAATACATGTCATGTGTCCCTAATCTAAGGTAAAACTTGAAGAAAATGAAGAAAAAGGGAAATGGAAAGGAGTCCAATCCAATCTTCCGACCTTTTCAAAGATTTGTTGCTAAGTCTTTGTAGGGACAAAAAGAAGAAAACTAGTTGATCACATGCTTTGTATTTATCCCACCTTACAAAACCCCAAATTAGTGTACTGAATTTTGAAAAAAGTTCCAGCAAAGAAATGGGGGTAGGTTAGTTAGTTAACGGGCTCTGACTAATGTCATCAATTCAGAACCTCATAATTAGAAGAATTTGCACATGATTCTGTTCATTTAGAATTGTTTGACAAAGTCAAATTCATTTCTTCTCCACCATCAAGGGCTCTCATAGCCAAATTCTAAGAGCAATTCAGTGGCTATTGCTGAGTTATTTCCAAAAGGAAGAAAATATTTTATGAATTTTATTTTGAAAGTGTTATGAGAATACGGGGAAGAATGAACTTTTTTTTAGAAGTGCTAGTAGTTATTGTGTTTATCTTCTAAAATATATATAAACATTGAATGTGGCTCATCTTTTGTATCAACAGGGTATTAGTCCACCTCCAACGGCTGAAAACATGTGTCAACTTATAGGGTTCATGAACATAATTGCATAGTTTCCTTGTACTTTCTTTTTCCATTACTTTTGTCTTCAGAGAAAAGAAAGGAAGTGCTCCACTTTTTTTATGTCAACAACATCAATAGTGCTACCATGCAGTATCATTAGGATTTGTTTAGTTCATAAATAAGTTATGTGCGTATTAATGCTAGAAATATATTTTGTTGGATATTTGGTTTGTTGTATTAGTATAATTTAAAGGGTAATTTACATATATATACGTATTTAGGGAGAATATTTACGAAACGTGATGATATTTTTTTATTTACAAAACATAACATTACAATACCTATACACATACACATTCTACCAAAAAAACCCATTCCAACATCCAATTCCAACAACTGCTACCGTAGAGCCAACCAACACTAGAAACAGAATAAACTCTCTCGCACAATTGCACTCACAACAGAATATTGTCAATGTGTCCTATGATTAGTGAAGTATTTTCCTTTTCTTTTCCAAGAAGCAAATTGCAATAAAATCATCTTTTCCTACTCATGCTGTAATTCGCATCGACTTTGCAAGGAGAGAGCAAGTTGATTAAACCAAGATAACACTAGTTAATTTGTAAATTGCAAATCCAAAAATTTGTGTAGATGAAATATGCGTACTGTAATCATACACTCTGCAGAGAAAAAATAAAATTTTCTGGACTTAATATACTTGACTTCATACAATATTCATACACTGTCAAGTTTTGTAATTATTCTTTATGTTTTGTAAATAAGGAAAACTATCGTCGCGTTTCGTAAATATTTCTCCTTAATATGTACATATATGCAGTTTTCCCTAATTTAAAAGGTATTTACTTGTTAAATAAAATAAAAAGCCCGTTTACTATGTGAGGTTTGTTGTTTCATTATATTTGTTTTTATGTATTAGTAATATCCATATTCTTATTCGTCTAAAATAATACATAAAGTCGCATAATTTATGTGAGTATTACTTATGAAAAACAGAAAAATTTGAACCAAAAATTTGTATTAAAAATACTACTTATGTTTCATGTTGAAATTATTTCTCCCAGTGACCAAGCAATTATCACCTTATAGGTTATGGCATAGATATCATTTAATTGCGCGTTTTCCCTTTAAATGGGCTGATATTTAATTTTGCGCTTCAAAAACTAACTTATGCTTAGCGGGAACTTAGAGCACATGGCATAATTTATGAGATATTATGATATGAAAATATAAACCTATGCTCTGTGAAAAAGTTGTTTGTTAATCTAGCCCTAAAAGATAGTTTACAACAATTATGGCAGTTTACAACAATTAGCCATACAATACATCTAACCGTATCAAATCCTAGAATAAATCTAGGCGAAAAAAGCCTTCATTTTTAAAAGATCATGTCATTATCTTTTCTTATTTAAAAAGATCTCTTTCCTTTTTTCTCTTATTTTTTCAATTACTCAAATAAAATAAAATAAATACTATCTTTCATCTCTTTATTCCATTTTTGTTTACCCAAAATAATATATATATAGTGTGTGTGTGTGTGTGTGTGTGTTTGCATGTGTATTTTTTTTTCTTTGTCTGTGCTACGGGTATTTTCCTTTGCATGTATATTTTTTGTATAGCTATATATAATTTGTGTATAAATATAACAAATGTATATTATTTTATGTTATATATAAGTAATTTCCTAGATTTTCTTATAAATTATTTTATTTTCTATATAAGTAATTTATACTTGCAAATTAATAACAATTCTGTAATTTTGAGGATATACAATAGTAGCATTTATACATTAGTTATATACATTTATACACACATTGTGCATGAAATAAAAATTTATGCGTGAATTATATACATTTATACACGCATTGTACATGAAACGAAAATGTATACATGAGTTATATATATCTATACACACATTATACATGAAACTAAAAATATTAGCTTCACGAATTATACACATGTTACATGCTTGATATATACAATAATTATACATATTTTTGTGGAAATAAGAACTAGACAAAGTAATTAAAATATCAACGTATATAATATTCAACATCATATCCACATGAAATATAACGTTATTTATATTATTATTATGCTGAATTATACACTAGTATTACAAAAGTTATTCATATTAAAACAAACTTAAAAGGCTCCACAGATTTATTCAGTGGAGGTTCAATCAAAAAAGCATAAAAATGCAGGCTTATTACGAAAAATGAGAAAAAAAAATCATTGCAGTAAAGATGGTACTTAATGCAATTCCTTCAAAATAGGGATTAGGTATTTGGTATAGAATATTAAATAAGAGAGAGAAGGAAAGATATTTCCTTAATTTGGATAACTGAATAGAAAATCCCGCAATTGTAGCCTTATTCAACGATTAGGCGGCTAAAAAAAAAAGATAATGTGAATTCTAATTGTTTAAAATGGGTTAGAAAAAATAAAGTACGTTTATTTTGAGTTTAGAGCTTATAAGGGCTGATAATCCAGTTAATTATTGAAAATCAAAGACCAGCGCAAAATAGGGTCAACAGTGCAAATGACCCTTCTTGATCCAGTTCAGCATGACCATGGGCTTCAGAACACCGGCTGGCCTTCTTGAGATGCAAAAAGAAATCAAGATATATGGGCCTTTTGGGCTGACCTGGCCCATGGCTAACCAATGGGCTATCCTAGCCCAATCTAACCCATAAAGACAGAATTGGTAGAGCTCTCAACTAGCCATAACTTTCAAGAGGTTGACTCAAATGCTAAACATGGGAAGTATATACCCAACCCAACTCCAACTCCAACTCCAACTCGGTTGAATTTATGAGTTCTACATACCAAGCATTGCTGCTTACACCAAATAAATAAATGTGAGATACAAGTCATGCATATAACCTTTGTGGTATATAATTATGTTTAAGTAATATGAGTTCTTACTTTAATCTATAACTCTATGGTTAAATTGCTTTGTTTGTTTTCTCTTGATTATTTTTACGAACTCATGCTCTGATTCTAAGAGAAAAGAGAATGATAGCTCTGGAGTTTCTTCAAATGCTATAGATCAAACACTTAAATGGTATAATTAGCAGTTCAATTGTATGTTAAAAATAGGGAGTACTTAACGAACTTAAAAAAAAAAAAAAAAAAAACGCGTTGAAGCAGTGTCAATATATCCAATTTCATGTTGGACATTCCACAAAATTAAAGGAAAACATGAATGGGGTTGGAACAGACTGGAGCCAGCTAGCCTATAGCAAAGACAATTCCAACAAAAGCAGGCAGGCACAGAACCAGAAATCCAGCTACATTGGTTATTCCAATTAAAATAACGTGTGATATGCATCTTTTTGGTCATGTAGTAGCAGTAATTTACTTGGTCAAATATATCTGTTGATAACCTACTGTGCTGCTGGATAGGTCTAACAGCCACATATATAATGAGTTAATGACATATTCACTAGTATAAGTTTGGAATTTTATGTTGTTATAGAAGAACCACTTGAATATTATTCTAAGGAGGTTGTCGTTCAGAACAATTGGGGATTTTTTGTTTAAAAAACATTTATTTTTTTAAGCACCAAAAAGGAAAGAAAAACTAGCGATTCTTTTCTTCAACGAACTAGAGGTCTAACAATTGATGTTGCACATTTTACAACTTCCATGTTTACTCAAAGAAATAAATGGATAGGACTCGGGTTCGAGTTCTGAAAATGAATAAATTCAGGGTAGAGAGCATTTCTCTTTTAATGAATCATTTGCAACACGAATATAAATTAATTGGCTCAGTTGGATCCTGGCACCAAATGATTGAAATAAAATAAACGGAGGGAGCTTAGAATGAGAACCAATTTGAGTACTTTGCTGCATATGCTAGGATGATCTATATTGTGGGAGATAATTCAACCTAGCTTTGAAATCTCAACTCTCGATAAACATAAATTGTAGATTTGGTTTAATTTGATGGAAACTAGGCTGAGTTCTATTACAGTAGTAGTATTTTTTCCCCTCTCTTGAATGGGTATCTGTGCATTATATTATATACACCTACTAGTCCAACTGACCTAAAGAGTCCAAGGTCTCATGCACAAGTCAATTTTGGGAAGCTGCTCTCCTAACAGACCTACCACGAAATAAACAAAAAGCTACACAATGAAGAAAAACCCACATCATTCATAAAACGGAAAAGTAAAATTACATGCAAGCTTTGTTAAATAGTTCAAATACTCCTCCATTATCTTTAGGGTCATTATCCTTCTTATTATCTTATGCGTCAAGATTATCTATATGTCTAACATTGCTGGCGTAGTATCATCCAAACCTTCAAAATTATTTTTCCTCAAATAATTTTTTACTCACTAAAATAACTAATCCGACCGATTTTATTTTTCCCGCCCAAGGGTAATGGGTTGGGGTCCGTATCGGTTATCGAAAAAAAATCGGGTCGGGTTGGGTTATTTTAGTGGGTAAAAAATTATTTGAGGGGAAAATAATTTTGAAGAAATGGGATGATGCCACGTGACAACTGTTAGACATAAGGGTATAATTGACCCCATAGTATAACGGTAAGGGTATAATTGGCCCTAAAGTATAACAAAGGGTATGAATGAACTATTTCCCAAAGTTCAGGGGTAATTTTGGCCCTTTTCCGTTCATAAAATACCTAAGATGTCAAAAATATGTGCATAAACATTTTACCCTTCTTGAGAAGGAGCAATTTGTGTTGCTATCATTTGAAACATTATTGCCTTTCAAATCTACATTGTTTTTGAACTGCAATCTGCAATGCTTTCTGAATCGCAACAGCTTCAACAATAATAATAAAATCCAGGTACCACATATATTTTAGAATTCTAACATTTTAACATATGTGCAATTATATATCAAAAGGACTTGGTGGGTGTTTCAATATTATTAAAATCCTTGCAACATAATCTTCAAAAGCATCCTTTTTACTATTTCTCACCTTGTGTTCTGTACCTGCAATGAGCCCAACTAAATTCAGCTCGGCATCACACCGATCGGTCTCATATGGGTCATTGGCACTTATGCCGCTATTTTGTGCCGGTCTTTAATTTTTGCCCATACAAGTCATAACATATAATAACTTTTTCTCCGGACACAAGTTTATATATTCGCATCATAATATCTCACAATTTTTGTCCCATATAACTTTTGCTCTTAAAGAACTTATGCCTGTGGCGCATAAGTTCGATTGTTAAAGGGCATAAATTAAAGATCAGCCAATCTGAGGGCAAAAATTAAGACCAGCTAATTTGAAGGGAAAATCATGCAATTTCTTCATCTCATATAGGGGTAAAACGCTTCCTAACAAATGCGATTTCATACTCAATGCTAGAAGCCGAGGCCTCTACTTACCGCTCATCTAGTCATCTAGGACCCTTGTCGGTAAAAAGCATCTCATTCTTCACAAATATCCAGGAATTTGACTAAAAATGACTGTCTAGAAACAGTCTGGAGCCAGCCAACAAGAAGGACAATTACAACAAAAAGACACAGAAAACAATAACTCCAGCTGAAAAGGATATGCTAGTTACAAAAACAGGTGATATATGCATCTGTTTTTGCCCAATTTAATTTACTAGTTCAGCTATTCGTTATAATAACCTAATGTACTGACCAGATATCGGGATATGTCTCTCAGTCAGTCAGTAAATATATATTCAATAATTTTAAGTCTCGTATAAGTTTGGTCTTTGTAGTTACTTCTACGTATCTGATTAGTGAATAAAGTATAAAAGTTAAAACAATAAGTTCCCACTTGAATATTATTATCCAGGAATTCTCCACTGGATGAACGTGGACAGCTGAAGATAGTAAATACTAATTTATTCGTAAGTTGGGTTATATTCTTTCTATTAAAAAGCACTTATGTGTTATGTACCGTGCTAGTCAGGGGTATTTACGTTTTGGTTAAAAACCAATCCAAACAGAAAATCGAATCAAACCGATTAAATAAATCGATATTTATTTGGGTTGAATTTGGTTTGGTTTTAAAAAATTTTAAAAACCGATAATATTTGATTTGGTTTTGGTTTACTAAAAGCAAGCCGACAAAAAAATCAAACCGAGCTGATAAATTTTACACATAATTTTTTATAATTATATATATACAATATATTAGTTTTTATAAATACTTTTAAAATAATTTATATACTTTTTAAGCAAAATTTTATTTATCTCTATAGGCATGAACTTTATACCTTAACCCCATTTTTAAAAAAGAAATTCATGAATTCAAAAAGAACGATGAGATTTACCTAAATTTATTTTTGTATTTCTTGCAAATTTTATTCAATTAATTAAAATCATAGATCCAAGACACATTTTCTCCAAGAAAGTTATAGCTACCACAATAAAAGGGTAATAAAGAACTATAAGCTGGAAAGTGATAGAAAATTTCCTCCTAATTGCAGGAAAAAAACATGAAAGATAAATACCGTTAGTTTTCTTAAAAATAAAAAAAATTGACCCAAACCGAACCAACCCAACTACAACCAAACCGATGAATATGTATTATATATGATTTGGTTTGATTTTAATAATTTTAAAAACCGACTAGATTGCTTTAGTTTTGGTTTTAACCAAGAACCGACCCATGAACACTCCTAGTGCTAGCATCATAGAGGAAAAAAGTAGTGATAGTTTTCTTTCTTCTCAAATAATAAAGAATTTTAACAATTGATCATTTAGATAACAAAGTTTACAATTTTCAAGATTAATCAAACCAAGAAAAAAACATTGGATAGAGAGAGACATAGAGAGAACCAATTATAATTAATCTGAATTGCAATCCAATTCACTTTTATTAATTAATTTTACTTTGCATAAATTTTATATTATGTCTATTTTGAAGGGAAACCAAATTATGATATTTGAATAATTTTAAAAAAAAAATTAATTAGCCAAAAAGCTACAAAGCAAATCCGAACAAAAATCTGGCTCTACTTTGACCACATTGACTAAAATGATCAGATTAACTAGTCGTAATATAAATTCTTCTGTTTTATTTTATATGGTAGCACTTGGATTTTAATGAGAAATCATAAACTTTAAAGCTTGAACTTTATCCTAGCATGAGGGGACATTTGGAAAGATATTCCATGAAAGCTTCACCAGTGATAAGGATAAATTTCAAGCTTTTTGGTACCGCAGTTATAGAATTTCTCTAAAGTTGCCTTAGACCAAATTGGATTATTGGTCTATGATTTGATGCCAATGGATGATTTGGAATATGCCAAAGAATGCACAAAATGAACATTTACTGTCCCAATAAAAAATTGGAAGTACATCCTAAAGTACATTAGGCATGTTCTCTTTAGTTTTCGACCAAACCCTACCCATTAAGAGGCCTTGGCTTTTGCACGCACATGCTAGAGTCAATCTTCACCAAAATAATAACAACAATAAATAATAACGTTATTATATTATTATAACAATGTTTATAGGTTGATACAAATTTCATGTTGCTTAAATTTTTTTGGTTTAATCATCCGATATTTGAAATCAATCGCTCGACTAATATGAGTTCACACCTGGTAGATCACTAAGAAGGTAAAACACTCCTTGCCAAGAAGTGTTCCGCTCTTAGAACTCAAAATTGGCATTTGATTAAAGTTGAATAGATTCCAATCATCCCGCCACACCCATTGATATTAAGTTGTTTGAATCTTGATTCCATCTATAGAATTTATTTTGGTGGATTTACATACTCATTATTTAGAAACAAGGTTATTTCCTAACAATTAAAGACACGATTATTTTGGTGAAGGTTCGTCATAAGAAAATCGTTCAATAATAACTAGTAGAAATAGAAGTATTTTTCATCGACATTCAGTGAGAAATTTGTGCTATAAAACATGATTTTCCCACCTCCATTCCACCGAATCAACTCGCAGGAAAAACGCATGGTGAAAAACAGGTTCTATTGAAAGGCTGAGAAACTTCCTAGTTTTTCCGTGTGAAAGCACTACTCCTATTTAGGTTTCTCCTGCTGACATTCAGCAGGAATACCTATTGAACATTTTTCAATGGAAAATTTCAGTAGGAAAATAGTAATTATTTAGTAGTGAATGACAACCAAAGAGGTGACCTAGTGATCAATAAAGTGGGAGGAGTACCACGAGATCACAAGTTAAAATCTCAGTAGAGTAGAGACAAAAATACTATGTGATTTTTTTTTTCTCATTTACCTAAGCCTTGGTTCACAGAGTTGCTTGATAATGATATCTGTCCTGATGAAAGATACCATCTTCGTTCCTCAAATTATGTGACACACTTTTCCTTTTAATCAATTAAAAAAAGAATGACATATTTTTATATTTAGTAACAATTTAAACTTAAACTTTTCATTTAACATTAATGAGATAATTTCTAGCTACAAAAAAATTTATGACTTAATTTAAATCACAAATTTCAAAAATTTCTTTTTTTTTCTTGAATTCTATACCTAGTCAAATAAAATATTGGGATGAGGGAGTAGTAAATACCCAAAAAAAAGTAAATTGATCTGAACACCATTATCATAAAAGAAATGGTGGACGATGGCCTTTCCATTGTTGAACCCAAAAAACGCAAAGGGAAAGGAGATAAGAGAATAAAAAAATAATCACAGGGCAAGTAGAAGCAATGGAATGCCAAAAAAACAAAAAAAACAAAAAACAACAAAAAAAAAAAGCAATGACCACCAATTACCAACCATTTAAAATAGGCACATGCTAAAGTCATTGGCATTTAAAGAATATTCCAACGAATTAAAAGGAAAATAAATTAAAAACAATGTGTACCCAAGATCTAAAGCGTCTCAAATTATATTAATCTCAGCATGCATTAATTGCACCAACCCGATTATCCAGCTTCGCCTACCTCCTTCAAAACATCACATGATAAAAACATTTTAAAACTCATGACACTATTTGCAATGGTACAAAATGGTACCTAAAAATAAAAATTAGGAATTGAATTTTGTACGAACGGTTTGAAACTTTCAATAATTCATTAAAAAAATTACTAACTTGAGGAGACAAATTTGACCAAAACACTACCCATAATCCATTGAAACTAGAGGTGAGAAAGGTGACCAAAATAGCACAAAGGACGTGGAATTATTAACAAAAAGGAAAATAAAAGAAAAAAAGAAAGACAAACTTTGACCAAATAACGGAGCCCACTAATATTAGGTAATACTACTATTTGTTAAATTAGTATTAAAATTGCGGTATTGTTCCACAAATAAAGAGAGTTTTGTCTCCACAATTCAAACCACCATTCATAATGATAATATATGTAGAGACAATTCAAAATGAGTCAAAAAAACTCTTATGACTTATCCACTCAACTATTTCCGTTGGGTCGCTTTTGAATACTCGCTAATACCAAACCAAATCCATTTCCTAGTTTCCTATTTTATTCCCAAAATATCCCTCTATCTTTCGCTTTGTTTATTTTTTTTTTTTTTTTTTTTTTTTTTTTTTTTTAAATTAAACCTGGTTTTGTTTTCCTTAGAACTCAGAAAGGGACGCTCGTTATTCGTTTTGAGCTAGTCTATTTGTTTATTTTTTAAATAATATAAAAAATTAAATCAACTATATCGGTTTACTAAATTTATAAATCAAGTATAATCAATTTGTTTTTTTTATTTTATTTTCAATCTTTGTCATCTTTTCATTTCTTAATTTTTTTTTTCTCTTCTCCTACAAATATATGTTATACCAGGCTCTATATGCAGGTAAAGTGCAATTTTATTATAATTAGTTATGTTTATTTAATTACGAATAAAGAAAGTGATGAGACAAGATAGATTGAATAATGAAATCAGGCGAAACATTGAATAATTTTTATGCATGAAAGCATAAATAAATTATTTCTGCTAGAATAATGACATAATGCTTTATTTTAAGATGACTTTTACATTTTATATTCAAAGTACAATTATATAAAATAATCCAAATTCTTTCGATTTGTTTTGATTTTGGTTTAAGCATTTTCTTATACCAAACAAAACCAAACATTTTTAACTTTTAAAACGTAACACTAGACAAACAAAATCACTACATATCTTCTTTTATATAAAATAATCGATTTGAATTAAATTTTAAATTGAGTTTTCATTTTCTATTTTATATTAAGTGATAGAGAAAACACACTTATTCTCAAAAGGGCAAAATAGAACATTGATGACCCAAAATGACATTAATACGCCCACCAAACTCCCAATCCACTACAAGGGACGTGTAGCCAAGTCGGCATCCTGACGTCACGGATGACGCTGCTCATTTGCCAGGTCATCACCCCTTTCATTTATCACGCCTTATCCGCTAAGTACACCCTGGATATGCCACGTGGAATAATCCCCTGTTTTCAGTCTTAATCCAAAAACTTCACTACATTCCTATGCTTCGTAGATTCCCATAGTAATCATCGATCACATCCACTCATTTTCAGCCACGTGTCCTCCATCCCAAACTCACCTGACGTGGCACATTGCCTTGCTGTATTTTTATTTGCTCACAAAACCATTGTACTACAGAAAATAAAAATAACGCGCGACAAAAAAGACAACTAGCCTGCCATTTGTTCTGGCAAAGACGAAAATAATAAGGAAAAAAAAAGCCAGTTGGCATAATTACGCGTCTACTGGCCGACCTTATCCTCTTTTTATTTTTTCCCCCATATTTTGTTTATAGTTTAATGAAATGAAAAGTAAAATGAAACATTACCATTACATTTGATATGATAGAAAGAGAGGCAATGAAATGTGAATAGATATTGATAGATAGAGAGAGAGAGAGAGAGAAAAAGAGAGACTAAACCCTAGATTTCATTCTGACTGAAAGCAGAGTATTTGTTGTATTTTTGACCAAGAAAAGAGCTTTGTTACATGAAATATTGAAAAAGGTCGGTGCTTAAAGTTTTCATTTTTGAACACTTATTAGTATTAGTAGTGTTTTATTGTTTATGTATGTCGTTATTATTATATTTGAAAAGAAAAAAAAATTGGTATTCCAACTGAGGGTATTGTTAATGGAGTTGTTAAAACAGAACATGCATGTATGGTGATTATTAGGTATAGGTTGGATTTGATCTTGTTTTGTTTAAAGGTTGAGTTTTTTCACTATATTTTAGCATATGTTGTTTCTGTTTTATTGCTTGGATCCTATTCTTGTTTCAACTGTTTTTTTATTTTTATTTTTCAGTTTAATGAGTTTATTTTGATTCTTGGATTATACCCATTTTTCAGATCCTTTTGAATTGTACACTGTCTGATAATCAAGAACTGGCTTTGGGGTTTGCTTGGGTGTGATTTGTTCTGAGGTAGTTGTTTTGATATATGTGGCTTGAGTTTTTAGAACAGAAAAAAAGGTTTCTGTTTGGTCTGTCTTCTTATTTGAGGAGTTTTTGCAAATAAAGGCTTGTAAAGATGATGTCCAAATCATATACCAACTTGCTAGATCTAGCATCTGGGAATTTCCCGGTGATGGGCCGAGAAAAGAGGCGGCTGCCACGGGTAATGACGGTTGCTGGAGTTATTTCTGAGCTTGATGATGATCAAGCTAATAGTGTTACATCAGATGTTCCATCATCAATTATTGTAGATCGAATAATTATAGTGGCTAATCAACTCCCTGTAAAAGCTAAGCGTAGACCGGATAATAAAGGATGGAGTTTTAGTTGGGATGAGGATTCATTGTTTTTGCATATAAAAGATGGTTTGCCAGATGATATGGAAGTTATCTATGTTGGTTCTTTAAAGGTTGAGGTTGATTCAAGCGAACAGGATGATGTTTCGCAGTTGTTGTTGGATAGATTTAAATGTGTTCCGGCTTTTCTCCCTCCAGATATTTTATCTAAATATTATCATGGATTTTGCAAACAGCATTTATGGCCACTTTTCCATTATATGCTTCCATACTCTGCCAGTCATGGCAGTCGATTTGATCGGTCATGGTGGGAGGCATATGTTGCAGCAAACAAGATATTTTCCCAGAAGGTGATTGAGGTGATAAATCCCGATGATGATTATGTCTGGATTCATGATTATCATTTAATGGTTTTACCTACATTCTTGCGTAGGCGTTTCAATCGGTTGCGAATGGGTTTTTTTCTGCATAGCCCGTTTCCTTCATCAGAGATATATAGGACGCTTCCTGTGAGAGAAGAAATTCTCAAGGCCCTACTGAATTCTGACCTGATTGGTTTCCATACATTCGATTATGCACGGCATTTCCTATCGTGTTGTAGTCGCATGATGGGATTAGAGTATCAGTCAAAGAGGGGTTACATTGGGCTTGAATACTACGGACGGACTGTGGGGATCAAGATTATGCCAGTTGGGATTCACATGGGGCAGATTGAAACTGTTCTTCAACTGGCAGATAAAGAGTGGAGAGTTGGAGAGCTTAAGCAGCAGTTTGAAGGTAAAACTGTTTTACTTGGTGTGGATGATATGGACATTTTCAAGGGTGTCGATTTGAAAATTCTTGCATTCGAGGAAATGTTAAAACAACATCCAAAGTGGCAGGGAAGGGCAGTGTTGGTACAGATTGCTAATCCAGCTCGAGGAAAAGGAAAAGATCTTGAGGAAATACAAGAAGAAATAAAAACAAGCATCAAAAGAATCAATGACAAGTTTAGAAAGCCTGGTTATGACCCCATAGTGTTCATTGATCGCCCGGTTTCTCTTACTGAACGGGCTGCCTATTACACTGTTGCTCAGTGTGTAGTTGTTACAGCAGTAAGAGATGGCATGAACCTTACTCCATATGAATACGTTGTGTGTAGGCAGGGCATCCCTGGTTCAGACTGCACTGCAGAAGAGTCCAATGGTCTGAAAAACAGCATGCTGGTAGTGTCTGAGTTCATCGGATGTTCTCCTTCACTAAGTGGTGCTATACGTGTTAACCCATGGAATGTGGAAGCAACTGCAGAAGCACTGAATGAGGCAATTTCAATGGCTGATGGTGAGAAGGTGTTGCGCCATGAGAAGCATTATAAGTATGTAAGCACCCATGACGTAGCTTATTGGTCAAGAAGCTTCTTCCAGGATCTGGAGAGAAGTTGCAAAGATCATTTCAGGCGACGTTGCTGGGGTATTGGCCTGAGCTTCGGTTTTAGAGTTGTAGCACTTGATCCCAATTTCAGAAAGCTGTCCATTGATACTATTGTTTCTGCGTACTCAAGAGCCAAAAATAGGGCGATCTTGTTGGATTATGATGGTACTCTGATGCCTCAAACATCCATCAATAAGGTCCCTAGTCCCCAAGTTATTTCAATTATTAACACACTTTGTGGTGATGAAAGAAATACTGTGTTTCTCGTGAGCGGACGAGGAAGGGATAGTTTAGGCAAGTGGTTTTCTCCGTGTGAGAAACTTGGCATTGCTGCGGAACATGGATACTTCTTAAGGTATTTTCATGGAACAAGCTTATTCTCATTTTTTGTCTATTTGTCATATCCCACATGTCAGTATGTAATTATTGTCTTTATTATCTACCAGGTGGTCTGCGGATAAAGAATGGGAAGTCGTCGGGCAGAGCAATGATTTCCAGTGGATGGAGATGGCTGAACCTATTATGAAGCAGTATACAGAAGCTACAGATGGGTCTCACATTGAAACAAAAGAGAGTGCTCTTGTATGGCATCATAGAGATGCAGATCTTGGTTTTGGGTCTTGCCAAGCAAAAGAGATGTTAGACCATCTTGAAAGTGTGCTTGCAAATGAGCCTGTTGCTGTGAAGAGTGGACAGTTCATTGTTGAAGTTAAGCCTCAGGTGTGTTTTCTCTTAACCTTTGCAGTTGTCGCTGGTTTCTTGGATGAACACTATTCAATATCACAATTATAGGATCTGCTCTAATCTTCAGTGTATATACTGAGTAGTTATTTGGTCTTCTATCTTCACTTGCTTTATAATTCGTCTTTTGTATGGGATCCTATATGCTATCTATATTTTCTTATGACAAAAGAGGGCATGATCAGACTATTTATGAAGTGTCTTTGCTGATTCTAGATGAATATGGACATTAAAAGCTAGTCATTCAAATATTCTCATTTTTTATAAATCTGTCATATTTCATGGAAGTAGTTAAAGGTGATTGTTGAAATATTTTTTTGGAGTTGGTGTTCAAATTACAAAGTGTTTTGATGACTGTCAACCAAGAAAGTGTAACTGTTAGTTTTAATAGACTATAGTCACTCAGTCGGTGCATCTTAAAATACCCTATTCACTTGTAAGGAGGTTTAGAATAGATGAAAATAGACAAGACACCTTATTGCTCTTTTTGGTTCCGTTTGTCATCTTGAACCCAGTTATGAGAGTTCCGGCATCAAATAAAGCAATTTGTTGGAGTTTTCTGGATCGTGCCAATTCACTCTTGGTTTGTTTCATTATTTCTGATGGATTCAGGAAATAACATTCTATCTATTAGATATATGCCTCAATTAAATCACTAAGTACCAGCATAATACCAACTAGGTAGGGAATATATGACTCTCATTTTCATAATAACAAGAATAGAAAATATAATGTTCCTAATCCACGTACTTCTCAACAGAATGTGAGCAGCTAGAAAATTTTAGTAAAATATAATGTTGAGATGATTTCTCGTATAATTTCCTAGAGAGTCTTCTTGTTATAGCTGTATTCTTTTCTACCTGTTTTATCATATCCACATCCATGTAGCCGTATTAGTTAACTTGTGTTGCAGACTCCAGTTTTATCTAATCTTTAATTTTTGCAACAATTCCAGGGAGTAAGTAAAGGTCTAGTTGCAGAGAAAATTTTTGCAACAATGGCTGAGAGTGGGCGGCAGGCTGATTTCGTGATGTGCATAGGTGATGATAGGTCTGATGAGGACATGTTTGAGATTATTGGAAATGCAATAAATAGTGGTATACTTTCTTCAAGCACAGAAGTGTATGCCTGCACAGTGGGACAAAAGCCAAGTAAAGCCAAATATTATCTTGATGACACAACAGAAGTTAGAACCATGCTTGAAGCTCTTGCCGAAGAATCCCCACCTCCACCTTCATCAGAAATTGTAACATGAAGCTCTGTTTCGAGTACATATATCCTTTCCTGCTTTCTTGTTTGAGTGCAAAGAAACACCATTAGAGCTTGTCCTGACATGTGACGCTTATTACTCTCAAAGATCAATGGAGAGATATTGTACAGAATTCTTTGTCAGATGGCCAGTCCGAGCATCATCAGCTTAAAATTACTCTCTTCGAGAGAGACCATTGACTCATGGTGCTGAGATTTAACTGATCCCAAATGTTTCAAACACACAGAACGCTGTGCTGGCTAACTGATTACATATGTGAAGTTGACTCTGAAGTGAGAGCAATGTCCAATGGTAATCTTCATGACCTTCAGAATATATATACATGTGGCCGTTGTTGAATACATATCTGATTCAAGTTCTTTTAGAAGGCCACACCTCAATTTCTTGCCTTGCATCTGGCAAGATGGAGCATTGATTGTCAAAGACTCATAACTTGCATTACTAGATCAAACTGTAAACAGGTGTTCCTTTTTTCTTTTGCTTTATTTATTTAAGGATCCTTTTTGTTTTAATATATCTAGGAGTGAGGACATTGTTGTTTGGATATACCAATTTGTTGGATTCTCATAATTGTAAATGCTATAGAAATTTGTCTTTTCTCTTTCTTCCTTTCCTAAACTGAATCTCGTAACCTAGGACATGACAACAAAACCTGGTGATTGTTACTAGTGACATCAATGATAGTAATTCTGATCTTTCAAGTGCAAGCTTGCAGAACAAAGATAAATGTCTGATTCAGGTGTACTAAACTTTATTTTGCTATGCCAACACAAACACTTGATTCCTAATCATTGAATTATGAAGATAGAAGTTTTTATCTAGCTTTGTGCACATCAGCTGTTTTTTAGTTCTTTCTTTAACCACCAGTCCTTACCTTCTCCTTCTCCTTCTCCTATGTAATAGGAAAAAAAGGAAAAAGAAAAAGGGTGCTATTTGATGTGGAAGTTGATGAGGTTAAAAATAAATAAAGAAGTGCGGATAAATTTTCCCCATTTTCCTGTGAAGCGGTGGATATCCTCAAATTTTCTTTCCCTTTTCAGCTTATGCTCATATTTTCATTTAGTTTAGACGAGGGTCCTACTGCATATTACTCCTTAAACGAACCGAGAGAGGGAAACAAAAACAAAAACATGACAAAACAATCTTACAGTTTCATGCATTTAGCACTTTATCCTCATTTGGGGTTCATTCTCCAGATGCCTTTGTAGAAGTATTACAGGAACAATGATAATGTAAGCTAAGTCTCCTTAGAATGTGAGATTTATAATCTTGAAAATAAGACATGTCATACCTAGAACAAATAAAGATAATCTGATAGTGTAAAAAAAAGTTACACAGGCGATGTACATTACTTAAACACTTCCCGAAAATCACGTTCTAATCAGGGGCGGATCTACCTTAGGCCGAGGATGTCACGCGACACTGCTTCTTCGGAAAAATTTACTAAATATGTGTATATAATTAAAAATTTAAAAGGCAGAAGAAGATTTGAGCTTATATAATTAAAGTGACACTCGCGCAGCTCAGTTGGTCAATCAACCAATTGATTCAAATTCATGTTTATCATTATTGCGACAATAATTAACTTAGACATAAGCTGCTTCGCTAGTCAGTTGTTCTGCTTTTTTTACGTTTTTTTCTCTCTCACCAATGAAATTAATTAAGAACAATTTATGAAATCAAATTGATTAAGTATTTAGTATTATTTTTAATGTGGATATTTCTACTACATTTAAAAAAAAAAAAAAACTCATCGAGAAAAGTTATCGTAGTATTTTTTTAAAGAAAAGTTATAGTAATGTACGCGAATTGTATGTATTTATATTTTGTTCATTTTCATATGGTGATATATTGTTTTATTTATTATTTCTCCTTTAAAAATGTTGACACTGAATTTTGTTCGGACAGCAAAGGCCAATTTCACTGGAAGGGCAGAATAGTTGCTAATGTACCTTTTTGCGTACCTGGTCTTTAATTTTCTCTGACTTTGTAAATTTTTGCATTATTATCCTCATATTAGATATCTTATGAGGAGAGTTGTTCTTACAACCAAATTCTGAATTCTCCCTTTTAAACCAAATCCAAAAGGGTTGACACTGAATTTTGTTCGGACTTATGTAAAAGGCCAATTTCACTGGAAGGGCAGAATAGTTGCTAATGAACTATCCTTTTTTTGCGCGGATTGTCCTTCATTTGGGGTATAAAGTTCATGTTAATTTTTCAACTACAACTCTATTGACTTTGTAAATTTCAAGACTTAAAATAATCGCTCAAATTTTTGTGTATGAAATGTGTATATCTTGCTCAGGCTTAAAAAGTTCGACAAAAATTTTATGTATGACCATCTTGATCCTTAGTAAAGAACAATCCATGAGAATGGTAAATTGCCCATGAGCTATCACAAACATGGGCCAATACAATGAAGCTTAATAAATGGGCTGTACTTAACATTGGGCTCAAAACAGTAACAAGTGAAGGCAATATTTATATATATAAAAATTATTTTTTAAAAAAATAAAAATATTTTTTTTATAAAAAATATATATATTTTCTGAACTAGCCACTTTAGGACTGTTGTTAAAAATATGGTTTTGCAATGTATTGAAATTTTGGCCAGCTGGTATTAGGCGAATATTATTTAGGCAAAAAAAAATCATGTTTGTCTGGTCATATGGTTTTAGAACTATGCCTTATAAAATGCAAGTCCAAGTTAAAGATTATATTTGGAAGTAAATCAAAATATGTTGGATGAGATATTTTTGTATGTTAATGTTATTCATGTCGAGGTCTATGGATCGTATGATGATGATGATGATGATGATGATGATGATGGATATTATATTTTGGGAGGAACCTTAATTAGCTGAAAGGATATTTGCCTCCCTATAGTTGGTGGTGCTTAATTTCCTAGAGATGATACGTGTCATGATGGGATAATAGGTCAAATCATAATAATGACGACTTATGAACTATCCGATGAGATGATTTTCCAAGTATAAAATAGTTGCTACTGTACTTTATACGGTACGAAGGAGAGTCTTGGCATAACTATTAAAGTTGCTTCCATGTGATTAGAAGGTCACGGATTCGAACCGTGTAAATAGTCTCTTGCAGAAATATAGTGTAAAGTTGCGTATAATAAACCCTTATGATCGATTATTCTCCGGACCCCGCACAAAGAGGAGCTGCCTTTTTTTCTTTTATGCTAACAGCCCATTGAGTGAGCGATCGGATGTCATGGCATACACATTTCGATATTTAGTAGCAACCTCCCCTAATATATAAAATTGATCATCTTTAAGGCATACGGCTATAAGCAATGTTTCTAATAAGATTTTCAAATTGTTTATCATTCATGGATCGGTTGAGCTTTATTGTTCTATATGATATACTGATTAATCAATTTTCAAAGTTATGACTTCTGATACGAGATTGCCTTCTCAAAAGGCTAGTCCCGAGGTTAATCCATTTCTGGATACGTTTCGCATGAATAGCAAAAAAATTACATTTTACTTCTATTGTAATGTTTCATTATTTTCTTGGTAGGCTTGCAAATTATACTTAGTAATCTGGTTTTAAAATTACAATAATCCGATGTATATTAGTAATTGCAGATTGCTTATTTGTTTGGTGAGATTTAAATGCACATAAGATTGTGGGAACTCTAAATAATCATCGTGCATCCATTTTGATCACTAATTATGTAGTAGATTCACGTGATTTTTGACATATTGAATTAATTTTGACTCTTTTTTCTAATATATCGAGAATAATATATTCCTAGAAACTTTTAATTTGTAACCATCTCATAGGAGTAAGATTTGGGTAATCCACCTTAGATCATTTGAACTTTGAGGTGTCAAGCATTCAGTTAGTTTCAAACTTTTGATTTCTGTGGTTCTTTCCCTCTGATTTTGCACAGTTATTCTCTACTCCTCTTTAGTTGTTATGTCCCGAATCATGACCTGGGCGTAACACGACACTCGGTGCCATGCTGCATGTGACCGAGCAAACCACATGGCTTGCTGAATCAACATGGGGCATGAGCTGATGCGGAATATAATATAAACATGAATGGCTGGTGTAAACATGGCATCCAATAATCATAAGTTTGAAAATAATAATATATCATGAATGCGGAATTAGTCTGAAAATATAATAAGTAATGAGCCAGCACTGGCTATACGACTATGAACATCTGACATAACATAACTGACTAGTCTAGTCTATGAAACCTCTGACATGAGTCTGACTGCTAAATTATTTACCCGGAAGGCCCCGGCATACCTTAACTGCATAACTAACAACAAATAATTAAAGGTAAAACCCCGAATGAGATAGGGCTTACCTATAGCTAATACGTGCAAAGTCCTAACGAGCTGATCCGTCGTCCTGTAAATCTGCATCGTGAAATGCAGGCCCCCAGGCAAATAAAAGGGAATGTCAGTACATTCTAATTGTGCTGGCATGTAAAGCAACTGAATGAAATAAGCATGGCACATGAAATAATAGAATTGAAACTGAAACTGTATCTGTAAGCTGAACATGAACATGAGTATCATCTGATATGACTATGTATGTGCAATATGAGTACAATATTTTAAGTGGGAAAGCCTTAGTATAATCGACATGTAACCACCACGTAAGTACGTGGCGTCTGATTTCTACCCGACCAGCTAAGCCATCCTGTACCTTATCGAGGTACAAGACATGAACATGAATGGATCCAATAACCCGCAATGGGTAAACATGAAGGTATCGTCAAAGCGGGCGGAGCGATCCTTATCTTCGCCGGCATACGGGTTTGTGCTATCTCGAGCCTTTTCGGTAATCTGTGCAACTCCCAAAACATGAACATTGATATGATTGGCTTAATAGCCCATTTATTATATAAACATGATTCGTGTTTGTATTATAGCATGAAGATAGATATAAAGTATAACTTGTATGAAAACATGGAAGCATGTAGAAGTTCATGAAAATAAACATAAAAGTTCATATCTTGCACTTAAGAACCCATGGAATGCAAAGTATGGATTTTCATGGATTACAGACAGATTCTCAATAACCAAAATGGACTATTAAGAACACAATAACAAATTAATAATACAACATGGTATATCATGGTACATGTATTTAGGGTTCTCATGAACATGGCTAAAAACCCAAGTTTTAGTGAAATTTCGTATAATCATAGAAGAACGCGACGTGGGGAAGAATAATGATGTTCCCACACGTAGATAGAAACCCTACATACCTGTTAATGCTCCAAAACTTGTAACTAATGGTCTGAACTTGAGAAGAATCCCAAAAGCCTTAATCTTGAATCCTTGAGGTGGGTTTTCTTGAAAACCCTAGGTTAGGAATAATGAATTCTTATTTAGAAATCATGGATACATGTTAGAATTCACTTGGAATGGTTGGAAAAGGCTTACCTTGGTGTATTGGAATGGTAGGAGGAGAGAACCTTCGTGCTAGGGCTTGAAACGATGAAAAATAGAATAAAAGACTGAAAACGCGTATTTATACTGTTTGCCGCGTCGGTCATTGTACGGGCACCAAATACGGTCCGTCTTTCAAAGTACGATCCGTATAAACTGACCGTATTTCAATTGGCAAATTACAGAAACTACGATTTTCCCAACAAGATTTACGGACCAGAATACGGTCCATATTTCATTATACGGCAGGAAGTATGATTTGTATTTCATTATACGGTCCATATTTCAGGGTGTAAATCCTGAACTACACTGAACTGGAATGAATTTTAATTCTAACACTTCCCATCTGGTTTCCTAAGTCCTGAATCATGAATATGCCTTAGTTTAAAGATACGAGGAGTTACAATATCTCTCCCTTGGGATCATTCTTCCTCGAATGATGGGTCGAGGTTAAGAACGTGACTGGACATGGCTTGAGTACTTGAATGTGAAGAAAACATGACATGGAACATAGGGACTGAACTGACATGACATGGTTTCGTGAAAATTTAAACACTGGGACATGCGACATGAGTAGATAATACATGAACATTCTGAACAACAACTCCACTATCTTCGGAGTCCAAGAGTCGAACTCCTAGGTTAGCTAAGCGGTGAACTTCTTTGGTCATAATTCTCTTATCTGCCTCAACGTGAGCTAAACTTCCCATGGAATGCCGACTAAGAGCATCAACTACAACATTCGCCTTCCCTGGATGATAAAGAATATCCACATCATAAT
Organism: Lycium ferocissimum; assembly: GCF_029784015.1. Lineage (NCBI taxonomy): Eukaryota > Viridiplantae > Streptophyta > Magnoliopsida > Solanales > Solanaceae > Lycium > Lycium ferocissimum. Next base: position 51,773,469 of record NC_081343.1, on the reverse strand, counting down.
CTTTAAGCAATTCGAGCCACCTCCTCTGCCTGAGGTTTAACTCTCTTGGCTTGAAAATATAATCTAGGTTTTGTGATCTGTGAAAATATCAACATGCACTCCATACAAATAATGATGCCATATCTTAAGTGAAAAAACCACAGCTGCCAATTCCAAGTCATGAGTCAGATAATTCTTTTCATGAGCCTTAAGCTGTCAGGATGCATAAGCTATAACTTTACCATGCTGCATTAAGACACATTGGAGACCAATTCCCGAAGCATCACAATAAACTACGAACCTTTCGGTTCCTTCTGGTAACATCAAAACTGGAGCAGAAGTCAACCTCTTCTTCAATTCTTTAAAACTTTGCTCACATGCATCTGACCACTGAAATTTGAACTTTTTCTGAGTCAACTTAGTCAATGGTGCTGAAATAGAGGAAAATCCCTTTACAAAATGCCTATATGCCTCGCCGTACCTAAGAAACTTAACATACGGATCTTCGAGTGGTCTGGGCAATTCTTTGGAGATTTATTTTAGAATCAACTTTCACAATTGAATTTTATTGGATATAAACACGTCTTATACATTATTATACACTCTATATATTATTATACACTTTTGTACAAGGTTGATACATTATCTACTCCATATGTATAAAGTTCTGTATTGTTGTAAATTGTGAAAAAGTGGCTATGCGGGGTGTAATTTAAAAATATGACTATGCAAATGTAATTGTGTATGCTAGATTATACAATATTAAAAAATTTTGTACCAGATAATGAATACAAGAGAATAAAGTTTTGATATTTAATCATAATTACAATTTCATTCAATATGTAATGCACTTATGAAAGGTAACTTTTTTATTATCAACTTTCCATATTAGAGGTTCATTCTTTTATGTCATTGTGTCTCTCAATTTCTTTCAATAATTCTTTACCAATTGTCTTTTTTTAAAGTGTGGTGAAATGACAAAATGAATAAAAATTCTCAATTGTGCATGTTCCTAAAGGGCCCAATGAATTCCAAATTGGTATTAAGGAGTAAAAAATTTAAAAGGTGAATTTTTTATTTACGTTTAATTTATAGAATAATTGAAATGAAATTTATATGAGATATACGTGTTGAGAAAACTTTTTTTTATCAATTAGCATGGTCACTAGAGCTTTCAAAACGGGCCAGTCACAGTCCCAACCCAAGCCTCGTGGGCCAAAGAATTTGATGGGCGGGCGGGCCGTTCATTTCGAATGGGCCTTAAAATGGCATAGCCCAACCCACACTATAAGGGGGTACGGGTTGGGCGAACCCGACCCTTTCATCTTTTTTCGATATTTTATATAAGATTTTTTTTTTTTCAATTTAAATTCTAACATTTAAGTATATACCAATCTGTTAACATTTCTAATATATGATTATGTGGAAGTACATAATTCTACGACAACTTACAACATATTCAACACCTATACATTGTCAAGCACATTTGAATCCATTTGTGATAAAATTGTCTTAATTAACATCTCCATCTTCGTCTCTGACCATATGCAAATTTAATTAGTTTATAATTATCAAATAACCACGTTTCAGAAACTAATCAGTAGTAGTTAAATTCGCTAATAATATTACCACTTTGAATTTGGTTAAGCTCGGCTACTAATTTGAGTAACAAATTTGACAAGTTCATGATGGATGCAATTTTTATACTGGTGATTAGAAATTTTAGTATTAGGGTACATTTGGTGATTAAAATTTAGTAATTTAACGCTAACCGAGAAAAGTATTGTACGATAATAAGACTAATTCGATAATCACTATTCCTACTTTTTACTTCTTTTTTGATTTTCTTTTAATTTTAAGTTAAAATTAAATTTGCAATCATGAATACAACTTCTATGCTTAGTGATTAGGATTTAACGCCACTGAGTAAAGTATTGTGTAAATATTAAAACTTATTTGTAATTACTTTTCCTATTTTTTGCTTCTTTTTTCACAATATTCTCTTAAATTTTTAATTTAATCTAAATAGATTTTTGGCCCACGGGCCAGCGAGCTAACTTGGGCTGGGGTTATAAGCCTCAGTTTAAATGGGCTTAAATAATCTTGACGAATTCCCACCCTTATGAGGTCCGAGGTGGCTGGCGTCAATGGCCAAGCCCATTTTGACGGCTCTAAGTCCATTGGTCACCCAAATGAGAGTTTTTCTATTATATATAAGTGTGGTAGGAGGACAAACACAGCTGTGATAGCTTGTACCAAAAGCCTTATAAATTGTACACGCAATGAATGCTTATAAGGCTTTTAATACAATATTTATTCTCTTCTCGCTATCACGGCGCACTTATTTATTGTGCACTTAGTCCTCCTACCATATTAATAAATCTCACGTACACATTAATATATGACTTTTCACGTTTTTTTTAATTCTCTCGATACATTAATAAATTTGTTCACTCTTGACTTTTCACGTCTCATATTTATTTTTCTCATGTATACATATACACATTTTAATTCTCCGACACATATTTATTTTCACGCATTTTTACTTCACTTTTGACTTTTTACAAGAATTAATAAATGAATTACTCTTATTTGACTTCATCTTTTTTATATAAATGAAGTACTTGGCTCATATTACTTGGCCACATTACTATACTTGACTTTTTACATTCTTTAATAAAATGAATTACTCCCTTCATCCCATATTACTTGGCCACATTACTATACTGGATTTTTACATCTTTAAGCACTCCCCTTCGTCCCATATTACTTGGCTACTTTACTAAAAATATATGTCTATTTTTCTATTCCATATTTTTCTTATTGTATATTAACGCCCAAGCTGGACGAACACAGCAATAATAAGTTGTACAAAAAGCAACTAAAATTGTACTCTAAGTAGGGACTAACATGTGTACATTTTAAATTGAACATTAATTCTACCTCTCTGTGTGTTTATTTTTAAGTCCCCACGGTCCATGTTCGTGCTTAATCGTCCTTTCATTTCCTTCATTTTTGATATACTCCTCTGTCTCCAATTTAAGTGTCTGTTGACTAATACACGACATTTAAGAAATAAAGATAGACTTTCAAATCTCGTGGTTCTAAATTAAAAATGTGTATAATACAACAAAATATCCTTTGAATCTTGTTGATTATAAACTTGACATGTAGGATATTTGAATTGTCAACTTACTAAATATAAAAAGAGGCGGATATAACCAAAATAAGACAATTTTTTTTTATTTAGCAACAAATGCCCAAGGTGGACAAACATAACAACAATAAATTGTACAAAAAGCAACTGAAATTGTACTCTAAGTCGAGACTAACATGTGTACATTTCAAAAGTTTAACATTAATACTACCTCTTGTGTGTTTACTTTTTAAGTCCTTATGTTTACTTTTTAAGTCTGCACGTGTCCGCAATGTCTCAATTGTTCTTTCATTTATTTCATTTGGCATATACTCCATCTGTCTCAATTTAAGTGTCTACGTTTGATACGGAGTTTAAGAAATAAAGATAGATTTTTGAATCTTGTGGTTCTAAATTAAAAATGTGTCTAATATAATAAAATATCCTTTGAATCTTGTGATTATAAACTTGACATGTAGGATATTTGAATTGTCAACTTACTAAATATAAAAAGAGACGGACATACCCAAAATAAGATAAATTTTAACAACAATTAATAAATTAAGGGGAAAAATATGAGTAAAGAAAAAAAAATATAGAGACTCACTAAGGAGAATCGCAAAGATCATTTGCAAAATATACAAACCATAAAGACTAACTAAAGTGAATAACCAAATTAATCATGTTGGGCCTCGTACATCGCACGGGCATAGTTTGCTAGTATCTTAAAGAATGGGCTTTTAGTATATGACATGGCATGTCAAACGGCTGTTTTTTTTTTCCAGTCAAATAGTAATTGTCGAGTTGGGACGGCTCAACATATTTGGAGGCCTAAAGCAAACTTTAATTAGAGACCTAAAACCTAAACAAACTTCATATACTTATACTTTATTTGAAATTTATTTTTCTAACTTTTATTTTAGATGCTAAATTATTACTTAGTAAGTTTTTGTTAATTGATTTCTTCGAATAATTTCCTTTTTCAATTGTTAATTTTAGGTAAAATTTTATCAATTTGAATGTTGAAAAACATCCTTCTACTGAGACAATCATTGCAGAAATTGTAAGCATAATTCTATAAGCAATAAGTTGACAAATTTTAGATAAAAATAATAGAGTTAGAATGATAAATCTGATTCAAGAAGTTGATAACTTGGTATACTCCACTTTAATATGCTTGTTGTCATACTTGAAATGCAAAGAAACAAAAAGAATTGCAATTCACTTGTTCAACACTTTTGACTATGACTCTTATTTTTGATCTTTCTACTCTAACTTATCAGAGATGTTGAAAAAGATTACAACAGGGGTTAAAGAGAATAAAATAATGTTAGTAATGCTAATAGAATGTAAGAAGGCAAAACAATGTTAACTTAATTTCTTCTATTCTAAAAAGATTTAAAAGTATATAAAATTTACAAAAAAATGTTACTGCTTTTTATCATAAATAATCAATTTTCTTTAAGAAAAATTAACACATAATTTATTCTTGATAAAATTTGAAACCCCACAAAATTGGAGGCCTCAGGCATATGCCTTAGTTCTCTTTGCTATAGAGTTCAGCACTGAGTCGAGGGATCCTATTGTCTTAGAAGAACAAAAATGACTTTGGTAGGTTATTTCCATAATTTACTCTTGAAAATGACAATTCAGTAATAATTTTTGCGGTCCAAGATCATCTGCATCTCTTATTAGGATAAAATATTGAAAGCTAGTTAGTTCGACCATTTGCTCAATGAAAAACGATATCGTAATAAATGAATTTTTCGTATAAATGAATTGCGAAAACCAAAAATTAAGTAAAAAATAAATGTGTTGCCAAAAAGAAACAAGAAACATCACTAGCTGAAAGCACCCCGTGAATCTGGTTTGTATTTTTTTACATGACGACATTTCCTTTTCACAGTGGCGTGCCTTTGCCTGAGAAATAAGAACCATTTCCAGAAAGGATGATTGTTTATAGTGCCTCTCAAATGCATCTGAAATTCCACTTCTGACAATACCTTAAATAATTTTTTGTATGAACATGCATCATGCACATGACACTACTGTTCAGTTTTGTAGATCTTGCTAGCTCGTAACCGTAAGAATTAGAATTTTTTACTAAAAAAGTAAACTCACGGACAAACCAAAGAGATTCAACATATTCGTATATGTCATAATGTTAAAAAAGAGTTAACTATTTATATAATGTAATTTTTGATGAAGTGAAAATCGATAACCTTGAAACAAAAATAGCTCCTAGCTTTGCCCCTGACTGATAATATATGTCTATGTTTACTACAGAACCCCAACCCGAGGAACATAAGTGGATTTAAGGGGATCTATTTATGTTCAACTCACTATTATTATTATTATTTTTTTTTTTTTTTGCACTATGTAAAATTAAAAATATATACATATATAAATCACTAAACTTACTGACGATATCCTAAAAAAATGGCCTAAGAATTTGGTATCCCAAGGGGAAACGTGTTCTCAACATCACTGATATTGTAAGATTCATATACTAGTATATTTCTATAAACATCCTAGATCGATGCTCATTTTATACAGATCTATTAACTCCTTTTGCCTTGCAAAAGAGAGGACTAGTGTACATAGTAATGTAACATTACACACTTCACCATATTAGCAATTACACTCACGAACAAGAAAATTAGTTCTGTACTCCATTATAAATGTTGTATATCTTAGTTAAGTTATATTCGCATCAAATATGTAAAACTATAATACAAGATATGTAAATAAAAATACAAAATATTACTATAAACTTCCTTTTATTTAAATTGTAAGTGAACATAAATATAGGTGAACGAACTCGGCTCTTGAAAGTATTTGATTCGTAAGTAAGTTATTCCTTCAGACTTGAAAAATGTAAATAAAAGAAACAAGGAAATAAAGAATTGTGTGCAAGTCCTAGGGTCCAAAATTCCTAAGCA